>NW_024605347.1:0-4508 GCF_018296145.1 Oncorhynchus tshawytscha | reverse complement strand
CAGACCCTACATAATGACAGACCAGCTAGATCTACTGTCTCTATTATATTATCACAGACCAGCTAGATCTACTGTATCTATTATATTATGACAGACCAGCTAGATCTACTGTCTCTATTATATTATGACAGACCAGCTAGATCTACTGTATCTACTATATTTTGACAGACCAGCTAAATCTACTGTCTCTATTATATTTTGACAGACCAGCTAGATCTACTGTCTCTATTATATTATGACAGACCAGCTAGATCTACTGTATCTATTATATTATGACAGACCAGCTAGATCTACTCTCTCTATTATATTTTGACAGACCAGCTAGATCTACTGTCTCTATTATATTATGACAGACCAGCTAGATCTACTGACTCTATTATATTATGACAGACAGGCTAGATCTACTGTCTCTGACAGACCAGCTAGATCTACTGACTCTATTATATTATGACAGACCAGCTAGATCTACTGTCTCTACTATATTATGACAGACCAGCTAGATCTACTGTTTCCATTATATTATGACAGACCAGCTAGATCTACTGTCTCTTCTACATTATGACAGACCAGCTAGATCTACTGTCTCCATTATATTATCACAGACCAGCTAGATCTACTGTATCTATTATATTATGACAGACCAGCTAGATCTACTGTCTCTATTATATTATGACAGACCAGCAAGATCTACTGTCTCTACTATATTATGACAGACCAGCTAGATCTACTGTTTCTATTATATTATGACAGACCAGCTAGATCTACTGTCTCTATTATATTATGACAGACCAGCTAGATCTACTGTCTCTATTATATTATGACAGACCAGCTAGATCTACTGTCTCTATTATATTATGACAGACCAGCTACTGATCTACTGTCTACTGTCTCTATATATTATGACAGACCAGCTAGATCTACTGTCTCTATTATATTATGACAGACCAGCTAGATCTACTGTCTCTATTATATTATGACAGACCAGCTAGATCTACTGTCTCTATTATATTATGACAGACCAGCTAGATCTACTGTCTCTATTATATTATGACAGACCAGCTAGATCTACTGTCTCTATTATATTATGACAGACCAGCTAGATCTACTGTCTCTATATATTATGACAAACCTGCTAGATCTACTGTCTCTATTATATTATGACAGACCAGCTAGATCTACTGTCTCTATTATATTATGACAGACCAGCTAGATCTACTGTCTCTACTTTATTATGACAGACCAGCTAGATCTAATGTCCCTATTATATTATGACAGACCAGCTAGATCTACTGTCTCTGACAGACCAGCTATATTATGACAGACCAGCTAGATCTACTGTCTCTATTATATTATGACAGACCAGCTAGATCTACTGTCTCTATTATATTATGACAGACCAGCTAGATCTACTGTCTCTATTATATTATGACAGACCAGCTAGATCTACTGTCTCTATTATATTATGACAGACCAGCTAGATCTACTGTCTCTATTATATTATGACAGACCAGCTAGATCTACTGTCTCTATTATATTATGACAGACCAGCTAGATCTACTGTCTCTATTATATTATGACAGACCAGCTAGATCTACTGTCTCTATTATATTATGACAGACCAGCTAGATCTACTGTCTCTATTATATTATGACAGACCAGCTAGATCTACTGTCTCTATTATATTATGACAGACCAGCTAGATCTACTGTCTCCATTATATTATGACAGACCAGCTAGATCTACTGTCTCTATTATATTATGACAGACCAGCTAGATCTACTGTCTCTATTATATTATGACAGACCAGCTAGATCTACTGTCTCTATTATATTATGACAGACCAGCTAGATCTACTGTCTCTATTATATTATGACAGACCAGCTAGATCTACTGTCTCTATTATATTATGACAGACCAGCTAGATCTACTGTCTCTATTATATTATGACAGACCAGCTAGATCTACTGTCTCTATTATATTATGACAGACCAGCTAGATCTACTGTATCTATTATATTATGACAGACCAGCTAGATCTACTGTCTCTATTATATTATGACAGACCAGCTAGATCTACTGTCCCTATTATATTATGACAGACCAGCTAGATCTACTGTCTCTATTATATTATGACAGACCAACTAGATCTACTGTCTCTATTATATTATGACAGACCAGCTAGATCTACAGTCTCTATTATATTATGACAGACCAGCGAGATTTACTGTCCCATTATATTATGACAGACCAGCTAGATCTACTGTATCTATTATATTATGACAGACCAGCTAGATCTACTGTCTCTATTATATTATGACAGACCAGCTAGATCTACTGTCTCTACTATATTATAACAGACCAGCTAGATCTACTGTCTCTATTATATTATGACAGACCAGCTAGATCTACTGTCTCTACTTATATTATGACAGCTACTACAGACAGACCAGCTAGATCTACTGTCTCTATTATATTATGACAGACCAGCTAGATCTACTGTCTCTATGACAGACCAGCTATATTATGACAGACCAGCTAGATCTACTGTCTCTATTATATTATGACAGACCAGCTAGATCTACTGTCTCTATTATATTATGACAGACCAGCTAGATCTACTGTCTCTATTATATTATGACAGACCAGCTAGATCTACTGTCTCTATTATATTATGACAGACCAGCTAGATCTACTGTCTCTATTATATTATGACAGACCAGCTAGATCTACTGTTTATTATATTATGACAGACCAGCTAGATCTACTGTCTCAGACCAGCTAGATCTATTATTATGACAGACCAGCTAGATCTACTGTCTCTATTATATTATGACAGACCAGCTAGATCTACTGTCTCTATTATATTATGACAGACCAGCTAGATCTACTGTCTCTATTATATTATGACAGACCAGCTAGATCTACTGTCTCTATTATATTATGACAGACCAGCTAGATCTACTGTCTCTATTATATTATGACAGACCAGCTAGATCTACTGTCTCTATTATATTATGACAGACCAGCTAGATCTACTGTCCTATTATATTATGACAGACCAGCTAGATCTACTGTATCTATTATATTATGACAGACCAGCTAGATCTACTGTTTCTAATACATTATGACAGACCAGCTAGATCTACTGTCTCTATTATATTATCACAGACAAGCTAGATCTACTGTCTCTATTATATTATGACAGACCAGCTAGATCTACTGTCTCTACTATATTATGACAGACCAGCTAGACCTAATGTCCCTATTATATTATGACAGACCAGCTAGATCTACTGTATCTACTATATTATGACAGACCAGCTAAATCTACTGTCTCTATTATATTATGACAGACCAGGAAAATCTACTGACTTTATTATATTATGACAGACCAGCTAGATCTACTGTCTCTACTATATTATGACAGAACAGCTAGACCTAATGCCCCTATTCTATTAAGACAGACCAGCTAGATCTACTGTCTCTATTATATTATGACAGACCAGCTAGATCTACTGTCTCTACTATATTATGACAGACCAGCTAGATCTACTGTTTCTATTATATTATGACAGACCAGCTAAATCTACTGTCTCTTCTATATTATGACAGACCAGCTAGATCTACTGTCTCTATTATATTATGACAGACCAGCTAGATCTACTGTATCTATTATATTATGACAGACCAGCTAGATCTACTGTCTCTATTATATTATGACAGACCAGCTAGATCTACTGTCTCTACTATATTATGACAGACCAGCTAGATCTACTGTTTCCATTATATTATGACAGACCAGCTAAATCTACTGTCTCTTCTACATTATGACAGACCAGCTAGATCTACTGTCTCTATTATATTATCACAGACCAGCTAGATCTACTGTATCTATTATATTATGACAGACCAGCTAGATCTACTGTCTCTATTATATTATGACAGACCAGCTAGATCTACTGTCTCTACTATATTATGACAGACCAGCTAGATCTACTGTTTCTAATACATTATGACAGACCAGCTAGATCTACTGTCTCAACTATATTATGACAGACCAGCAAGATCTAATGTCCTATTATATTATGACAGACCAGCTAGATCTACTGTTTCTAATACATTATGACAGACCAGCTAGATCTACTGTCTCTGTTATATTATCACAGACAAGCTAGATCTACTGTCTCTACTATATTATGACAGACCAGCTAGATCTACTGTCTCTATTATATTATGACAGACCAGCTAGATCTACTGTCCCTTTTATATTATGACAGACCAGCAAGACCTAATGTCCCTATTATATTAAGACAGACCAGCTAGATCTACTGTCTCTATTATATTATGACAGACCAGCTAGATCTACTGTATCTATTATATTATGACAGACCAGCTAGATCTACTGTCTCTATTATATTATCACAGACAAGCTAGATCTACTGTCTCTATTATATTATGACAGACCAGATAGATCTACTGTCCCTATTATATTATGACACACCAGCTAGA
>NW_024605346.1:0-4507 GCF_018296145.1 Oncorhynchus tshawytscha | reverse complement strand
AACCACCTAAAAGGAAGCGATTCCCAAACCTTCCATAACAAAGCCATCACCTACAGAGAGATGAACCTGGAGAAGAGTCCCCTAAGCAAGCTGGTCCTGGGGCTCTGTTCACAAACACAAACACACCCTACAGAGCCCCAGGACAGCAGCACAATTAGATCCCAGCAAATCATGAGAAAACAAAAAAGATAATTAGTGACACACATTGGAAAGAATTAACAAAAGAACAGAGCAAACTAGAATGCTATTTGGCCCTACACAGAAATTGCACACAGCGGCAGAATACTGACCACTGCTTGACTGACCCAAGTGGAAGCTTTGACTATGTACAGACTCAGTGAACGCCAGCCTTTACTGTGAAAGGCCGCTGTAGGCGGAGCATGGCTCTCAAGAGAAGACAGGCTATGTGCTCACTGCCCACAAAATGAGGTGGAAACTGAGCTGCACTTCCCTAACCTCCTGCCCAATGTATGACCATATTAGAGAGACATATTTCCCTCAGATTACACAGATCCACAAAGAATTCAAAAACAAATCCAATGTTGATAAACTCCCATATCTACTGGGTGAAATTCCACAGTGTGCCATCACAGCAGCAAGATTTGTGACCTGTTGCCACAAGAAAAGGGCAACCAGTGAAGAACAAACACCATTGTAAATACAACCCATATTTATGCTTATTTATTTTATCTTGTGTCCTTTAACCATTTGTACAGTGTTAAAACACTGTATATATATAATATGACATTTGTAATGTCTTTATTGTTTTGAAACTTCTGTATGTGTAATGTTTACTATTAATTTTTATTGTCTACTTCACTTTATATATTATCTACCTCACTTGCTTTGACAATGTTAACACATGTTTCCCATGCCAATAAAGCCCTTGAATTGAATTGAATTGAATTGAGAGAGGGAGAGAGAGAGAGAGAGAGAGAGAGAGAGAGAGAGAGAGAGAGAGAGAGAGAGAACAACAGACAACAAATTCCAATTGGCTATACTAAAACTCTTTAACATCATCCTTAGCTCTGGCATCTTTCCCAATATTTGGAACCAAGGACTGATCACCCCAATCCACAAAAGTGGAGACAAATTTGACCCCAATAACTGCCGTGGGATATGCGTCAACAGCAACCTTGGGGAAATCCTCTGCATTATCATTAACAGCAGACTCGTACATTTCCTCAATGAAAACAATGTACTGAGCAAATGTCAAATTGGCTTTTTACCAAATTACCGTACAACAGACCACCTATGCACCCTGCACACCCTAATTGACAACCAAACAAACAAAAACAAAGGCAAAGTCTTCTCATGCTTTGTTGATTTCAAAAAAGCCTTCGACTCAATTTGGCATGAGGGTCTGCTATTCAAATGGATGGAAAGTGGTGTTGGGGGTAAAACATACGACATTATAAAATCCATGTACACAAACAACAAGTGTGTGGTTAAAATAGGCAAAAAACACACCAATTTCTTCCCACAGGGCCGTGGGGTGAGACAGGGATGCAGCTTAAGCCCCACCCTCTTCAACATATATATCAACGAATTGGCGTGGGCACTAGAAAAGTCTGCAACACCCGGCCTCACCCTACTAGAATCTGAAGTCAAATGTCTACTGTTTGCTGATGATCTGGTGCTTCTGTCACCAACCAAGGAGGGCCTACAGCAGCACCTATATATTCTGCACAGATTCTGCCAGACCTGGGCCTGACAGTAAATCTCAGTAAGACCAAAATAATGGTGTTCCAAAAAAGGTCCAGTCGCCAGGACCACAAATACAAATTCAATCTAGACACCTTTGCCCTAGAGCACACAAAATACTATACATACCTTAGCCTAAACATCAGCGCCACAGGTAACTTCCACAAAGCTGTGAACGATCTGAGAGACAAGGCAAGAAGGGCATTCTATGCCATCAAAAGGAACATAAATTTCAACATACCAATTAGGATCTGGCTAAAAATACTTGAATCAGTCATAGAACCCATTGCCCTTTATGGTTGTGAGGTCTGGGGTCCGCTCACCAAACAAGATTTCACAAAATAGGACAAACACCAAATTGAGACTCTGCATGCAGAATTCTGAAAAAATATTCTCTGTGTACAACGTAGAACACCAAATAATTAGGCTGATACCCGCTAATTATCAAAATCCAGAAAAGAGCCGTTAAATTCAACAACCACCTAAAAGGAAGCGATTCCCAAACCTTCCATAACAAAGCCATCACCTACAGAGAGATGAACCTGGAGAAGAGTCCCCTAAGCAAGCTGGTCCTGGGACTCTGTTCACAAACAAAAACACACCCCAAAGAGCCCCAGGACAGCAGCACAATTAGACCCAAGAAAATCATGAGAAAAGATAATGACTTGACACATTTGAAAGAATTAACAAAAAAACAGAGCAAACTAGAATGCTATTTGGCCCTAAACATAGAGTACACAGTGGCATAATACCTGACCAAGTGACTGAAAAATTAAGAAGCTTTGACTATGTACAAACTCAGTGAGCATAGCCTTGCTATTGAGAAAGGCCGCCGTAGGCAGACATAGCTCTCAAGAGAAGACAGGCTATGTGCACCCCCACAAAAAGTAGGTGGAAACTGAGCTGCACTTCCTAACCTCCTGCCCAATGTATGACCATATTAGAGACGTATTTCCCTCAGATTACACAGATCCACAAAGAATTTGAAAACAAACCCAATTTTGATAAACTCCCATATCTACTGGGTAAAATTCCACAGTGTGCCATCACAGCAGCAAGATTTGTGACCTGTTACCACAAGAAAAGGGCAACCAGTGAAGAACAAACACCATTGTAAATACAACCCATATTTATGCTTATTTAACCATTTGTAGATTGTTACAACACTGTATATATACATAATATGACATTTGTAATGTCTTTATTGTTTTGAAACTTCTGTATGTGTAATGTTTACTGTTCATTTTTATTGTTTATTTCACTTTTGTATATTATCTACCTCACTTGCTTTGGCAATGTTAACACATGTTTCCCATGCCAATAAATCCCCTTGAATTGAAGAGAGAGCGAGAGAGAGAGAGAGAGAGAGAGAGAGAGAGAGAGAGAGAGACAGACAGAGAGAGAGAGAGAGACAGAGAGAGAGAGAGAGAGACAGAGACAGAGAGAGAGAGAGAGAGAGACAGAGAGAGAGAGAGACAGAGAGAGAGAGACAGAGAGAGAGAGACAGAGAGAGAGAGCTTTCCAGAACAACAAAGCCAGGGTTGGTGACCACTGGCCAAGGTAAAGAAACTCAGTCAGCAATCATCAGGAAAAAAAACTTTATCCATCTGTCCATTGTAATAGAAACATTAAAGTATTTCAAACACACATGCAAGTGTGTGTGTGTAGTCTATTGTGCCAACAGAGAAGTTAACGGTGTGCAGCGGATTGGCGACTGGAGGGAAGCCGACAGAAAGAGGGAAGAAAAGAGAGAGGGAGGACAGGAACAGACAGGGAGGACAGAAACAGAGAGGGAGGTACAGGAACAGACAGGGAGGACAGAAACAGAGAGGGAGGTACAGGAACAGACAGGGAGGACAGAAACAGAGAGGGAGGTAGAGGAACAGACAGGAGGACAGAAACAGGGAGGTACAGGAACAGACAGGGAGGACAGAAACAGAGAGGGAGGACAGAAACAGACAGGAGGACAGAAACAGAGAGGAGGACAGAAACAGACAGGGAGGACAGGAACAGAGAGGAGGACAGAAACAGAGAGGAGGACAGAAACAGACAGGGAGGACAGGAACAGAGAGGGAGGACAGAAACAGACAGGGAGGACAGGAACAGAGAGGAGGACAGAAACAGACAGGAGGACAGGAACAGAGAGGGAGGACAGGAACAGACAGGGAGGACAGGAACAGAGAGGGGGACAGGAACAGAGAGGGAGGACAGGAACAGAGAGGGAGGACAGGAACAGAGAGGGAGGACAGGAACAGAGGGAGGTACAGGAACAGACAGGGAGGACAGGAACAGAGAGGGGACAGGAACAGAGAGGGAGGACAGGAACAGAGAGGGAGGTACAGGAACAGACAGGGAGGACAGGAACAGAGAGGGGGACAGGAACAGAGGGAGGACAGGAACAGAGGGAGGTACAGGAACAGACAGGGAGGACAGGAACAGAGAGGAGTACAGGAACAGAGAGGGAGGACAGGAACAGAGAGGGGACAGGAACAGAGAGGAGGACAGGAACAGAGAGGGAGGACAGAAACAGAGAGGGAGGTACAGGAACAGACAGGGAGGACAGGAACAGAGGGGAGTACAGGAACAGAGAGGGAGGACAGGAACAGAGGTGAGGTACAGGAACAGAGAGGGAGGACAGGAACAGAGAGGGAGGACAGGAACAGAGAGGAGGACAGGAACAGACAGGGAGGACAGGAACAGACAGGGAGGACAGGAACAGAGAGGGGGGGGACAGGAACAGAGAGGGAGGACAAGAACAGAGAGGGGACAGGACAGGAACAGAGAGGGAGGACAGGAACAGAGA
>NW_024605345.1:0-4505 GCF_018296145.1 Oncorhynchus tshawytscha | reverse complement strand
GCCCCTCATGGGTGTGTACTTAGTCCCCCCCTGTACTCCCAAACATGACTCCAACACCATCATTAAGTGTGCTGAGGACACAACAGAGGTAGGCCTGATCACCGACAACGATGCGACAGCCTATAGGGAGGAGGTCAGAGACCTGGTAGTGTGGTGCCAGGACAACAACCCCTCCCTCAATGTGAGCAAGGCAAAGAAGGTGATTGTGGACTACAGGAAAAGGCAGGCCAAATAGGGCCCCATTAACATCGACAGAGCTGTAGTGGAGCGGGTCGAGAGTTCCAAGTTCCTTGGTGTCCACATCACCAACTAACTATCATGGTCCAAACATACCAAGACAGTCATGAAGAGGGCACGACCATACCTTTTCCCCCTCAGGAGACTGAAAAGATTTGGCATGGATCCACATAACCTCAAAAAGTTCTACAGCTGCACCATCGAGAGCATCCTGACTGGTTGCATCACCGCCTGGTATGGCAACTGCTCGGCATCTAACCGTAAGGCGCTACAGAGGGAAGTGCGTACGGCCCAGGCGGTGTCAGAGGACAGCACAAAAAATTGTCAGAGACTCCAGTCACCCAAGTCATAGACTGTTCTCTCTCCACCTGCACGGCAAGTGGTACCGGAGCGCAAAGTCTCGGACCAAAAGGCTCCTAACGGCTTCTACCCCCAAGCCATAAGACTGCTGAACAACTAATCAAATGGCCACCGGACTATTTACATTGGTAAATATTTTCTAAACTCTTCTTGAACTGCACTGTTGGTTAAGGGCTTGTAAGTAAGCATTTCACAGTAAGGTCTACACTTGTATTCGGCGCATGTGACAAATAAAGTTTGATTTGATTACGTTTGAAAAAACACAGTGGCCCAGCTAGAAACCAGACTTGAACCCGATCAAACATCTCTGTAGAGAACTGAAAATAGCTGTGCAGCGACGCTCCCCATCCAACCTGACAAAGCTTGAGAGGATCTGCAGAGAAGAATGGGAGAAACTCCCCAAATACAGGTGTGCCAAGCTTGTAGAGTCATAGCCAGAAAAACTCAAGGCTGTAATCGCTGCCAAAGGTGCTTCAACAAAGTACTGAGTCAAGGGTCTGAATACTTATGTAAATGTGACATTATGGGGTATTGTGTGTAAATTGATGAGTGTAACGGTTTTCTAGCGGTGATGAAGGAGAGTCGGACCAAACTGCAGCGTGTCGATTGAGATTCATGTTTAATCAAATAAAGAAACACGAACACTACACAAAACAATAAACGTAATCGAAACCGAAACAGCCTATCTAGTGCAAACTAACCGAGAGTACACATAGGACACTAAGGACAATCACCCACGACAAACTCAAAGAATATGGCTGCCTAAATATGGTTCCCAATCAGAGACAACGATAAGCACCTGCCTCTGATTGAGAACCACTCCAGACAGCCATAGACTTTGCTAGATAACCCACTAAGCTACAATCCCAATACCACCTCCAAAACCCCAAGACAAACACACCACAATTACAAAAACCCCATGCCACACCCTGGCCTGACCAAATACATAAAGATAAACACAAAATACTTTGACCAGGGCGTGACAGAACCCCCTAAGGTGCGGACTCCCGAACGCACAACCTAAACCTGTAGGGGAGGGTCTGGGTGGGCATCTGTCCGCGGTGGCGGCTCTGGTGCTGGACGTGGACCCCACTCCATAATTGTCTTAGTCCACCTCCTTAGTGTCCCTTGAGTGGCGACCCTCGCCGCTAACCTTGGCCTAGGAAACCTAACAACGGGCCCCACTGGACTGAGGTAGCTCGGGACCGAGGGGAAGCTCGGGACCGAGGGGAAGCTCGGGACCGAGGGGAAGCTCGGGACCGAGGGGAAGCTCGGGACCGAGGGGAAGCTCAGGAGTGAGAGGAAGCTCAGGAGTGAGAGGAAGCTCAGGCAGGTTGATGGATCTACCAGATCCTGGCTGGCTGGTGGTTCCGGCAGATCCTGGCTGACTGGCACTTCTGGCGGATCCTGGCTGACTGGTGGATCCTGGCAGACTGGCGGATCCTGGCTGACTGGCGGATCCTGGCTGACTGGCACTTCTGGCGGATCCTGGCTGACTGGTGGATCCTGGCAGACTGGCGGATCCTGGCTGACTGGCGGATCCTGGCAGACTGGCGGATCCTGGCAGACTGGCGGATCCTGGCAGACTGGCGGATCCTGGCTGACTGGCGGATCCTGGCTGACTGGCGGATCCTGGCTGACTGGCACTTCTGGCGGATCCTGGCTGACTGGTGGATCCTGGCAGACTGGCGGATCCTGGATGACTGGCGGATCCTGGCAGACTGGCGGATCCTGGCAGACTGGCGGATCCTGGCAGACTGGCGGATCCTGGCAGACTGGCGGATCCTGGCTGAATGGCGGATCTAACTGATCCTGGCAGACTGGCGGATCCTGGCCGACTGGCAGATCCTGGCCGACTGGCAGTTCTGGCGGATCCTGGCCGACTGGCGGATCCTGGCCGACTGGCGGATCCTGGTCGACTGGCGGATCCTGGTCGACTGGCAGTTCTGGCAGATCCCGGCTGACTGGCGGATCTGGAAGAGTCTGATTGACTGGCAGATCTGGAAGAGTCTGGCTGACTGGCAGATCTGGAAGAGTCTGGTTGACTGGCAGATCTGGAAGAGTCTGGTTGACTGGCAGATCTGGAAGAGTCTGGTTGACTGGCAGATCTGGAAGAGTCTGGTTGACTGGCAGATCTGGAAGAGTCTGGTTGACTGGCAGATCTGGAAGAGTCTGGTTGACTGGCAGATCTGGAAGAGTCCGGTTGATTGGCACATTTTGAAGAGTCCGGTTGACTGGCAGATCTTGAAGAGTCTGGTTGACTGGCAGATCTGGAAGAGTCTGGTTGACTGGCAGATCTGGAAGAGTCTGGCTGACTGGCAGATCTGGCGGCGCTGGGCAGCCTGGCGGCGCTGGGCAGCCTGGCAGCGCTGGGCAGACTGGCGGCTAGGCAGACTGGCGACGCTAGGCAGACTGGCGACGCTAGGCAGACTGGCAGCGCTGGGCAGACTGGCGACGCTAGGCAGACTGGCGACGCTAGGCAGACTGGCGGCGCTAGGCAGACTGGCAGTGCTGGGCAGACTGGCGATGCTGGGCAGACTGGCGATGCTGGGCAGACTGGCGGCGCTGGGCAGACTGGCGGCGCTGGGCAGACTGGCGGCGCTGGGCAGACTGGCGGTGCTGGGCAGACTGGCGGTGCTGGGCAGACTGGCGTGCTGGGCAGACTGACGGCGCTGGGCAGACTGGTGACGCTGGGCAGACGGGGCACTGGCGGCGCTGGGCAGACTGGCTGCTCCATATAGGCTGACAGCTCTGGCGGCTTCTTACAGACTGACAGCTCCTTGCAGACTGACAGCTCCGTGCAGACTGACAGCTCCGTGCAGACTGACAGCTCCTTGCAGACCGGCAGCTCCGTGCAGACCGGCAGTTCCGTGCAGACCGGCAGCTCCTTACAGACTGGCAGCTCCTTACAGACTGGCAGCTCCTTACAGACTGGCAGCTCCTTGTAGACTGGCTGCGCTGAACAGGCGGGGGAGACTCCGGCCGCGCAGGAGAGGAGAAAGGCTCTGGCTGCGCTGAACAGGCGGGAGACTCCAGCAGCGCTGTAGAGGAGAAAGGCTCCGGCAGCGCTGAACAGGTGGGACGCACTGTAGGCCTGATGCGTGGTGCTGGCACTGGTATGCCGTGCATGCTATGCCAAGCCCACACCTTTCTTTCTACTCTGTCCAATACATCCTCCACACTCTCAGACTCAGCACTCTGCTTCGCCGACAGCTCCAATTCCATCCATGGCTCTGCCCAGGGTCCTTGTCCATCAAGGATCTCCTCCCAAGTCCATTTATCCAAAGAGTGCAGCCTCTCCCAATGCTGCTGCTGCCTCTGTTGCTTCTCCTGCTGCTGCCTTTGCTCCTGCTGCTGCCTTTGCTGCTGCTGCTGTTGCTCCTGCTGCACCTGTCGCTTCTCCTGCTGCTGCTGTTGCTGCTGCCTCTGTTTACCACGCCGCTTGGTCCTTGGTGGGTGGGTGATTCTGTAACGGTTTTCTAGCGGTGATGAAGGAGAGTCGGACCAAACTGCAGCGTGTCGATTGAGATTCATGTTTAATCAAATAAAGAAACACGAACACTACACAAAACAATAAACGTAATCGAAACCGAAACAGCCTATCTAGTGCAAACTAACCGAGAGTACACATAGGACACTAAGGACAATCACCCACGACAAACTCAAAGAATATGGCTGCCTAAATATGGTTCCCAATCAGAGACAACGATAAGCACCTGCCTCTGATTGAGAACCACTCCAGACAACCATAGACTTTGCTAGATAACACACTAAGCTACAATCCCAATACCACCACCAAAACCCCAAGACAAACACACCACAATTACAAAAACCCCATGCCACACCCTGGCCTGACCAAATACATAAAGATAAACACAAAAATACTTTGACCAGGGCGTGACAATGAG
>NW_024605344.1:0-4504 GCF_018296145.1 Oncorhynchus tshawytscha | reverse complement strand
CCGTCTGGCCCTGCAGCTTTGTGTATGTTGACCTGTTTAAAGGTCTTACTCACGTCGGCTACGGAGAGCGTGATCACACAGTCATCCGGAACAGCTGATGTTCTCATGCATGCCTCAGTGTTGCTTGCCTCGAAGCGAGCATAGAAGTGATTTAGCCCATCTGGTAGGCTTGTGTCACTGGGCAGCTCGCGGCTGTGCTTCCCTTTGTAGTCTGTAATAGTTTGCAAGCCCTGCCACATAAGACGAGCGTCAGATCCGGTGTAGTATGATTCAATCTCAGCCCCCTCCCCCTCGTCTTGGAGTGTGCTGTTTTATCTTGCCGGTGCAGCGTATATCCCGCTAGCTGAATAGACATGTCGCATTCAGCCACGATTCCGTGAAACATAGGATATTACAGTTTTTGATGTCCAGTTGGTAGGATATTTGTGATCGTACCTCGTCTAATTTATTGTCCAATGATTGCACGTTGGTGAGTAGTATTGACGGTAACAGCAGCTTTCCCACTCGCCTCCTCCGGGTCCTGACAAGGCATCCCACTCTTTCGGCCCTGTGGGTGTTTGGAGATTGTCCTCTGCATCCTACTACTCAAACAATGTTCTGCGCTTACCTCTATCATAAGATTAAAAACAAACTTGACAATTTTCTCTTCTCTTTCAGCTTCACATTTATGACATCTCCAAGACTTTAAAAATAACATGTCATGTGCCAAATGTATAAAATACATCAGTCAATACAGAATAGAATTTTAAAAAACATTTTGTTGGGCACAACTCTATCGCAATTACCTATCCACCATTATTTGAATTCATTAGATTTAGGTAACTGTCTCTTCTTTGATTCAGTTATATAAATACAACTCCATTCTCAATATGTTATTCCAGCAGACCATTTAGGCAACAGACAACATATTACATCAAAATCACCTCTCTATTTATGTTGAATGAATTAGTCTTTCAATTTGAACTAAGCAAGCTGTTAAAACGTTCAGCTTTTATCTTAAGCAAACACTGGTGGCCGTATCTTTCCAGGCAAAACATACCAATAGTTGAATTACAATCAGAAACCCAGATTTTAGTCAATACCATAGACCCAATGCTATTGAAATGTTATGTTTACCTTTATTTAACTAAGCAAGTCAGTTAAGAACAAATTCTTATTTTCAATGATGGCCTAGGCACAGTGGGTTAACTGCCTTGTTCAGGGGAAGAACAACATATTTTTTACCTTGTCAGTTCAGGGATTTGATCTTGCAACCTTTTGGTTACTGGTCTAACGCTCTAACGCTCTAACCACTAGGCCACCTGCCACCCCAAATCTAGAACCTTTACATTTTCTAGAAATGACAGAGATTTCTAGAAATGACGAAGAAACACTGCAAATAACCCAATTTACAATTGTCTGTAGTCGTAAAATCAGGCACATAATAACGACACAATTCCCAGAAAATAGCCTTAATTAAAGGTCCAAGTGTTTCTCCGGTGAGATTCTCACATGCCGAAGGAATGGATTAGCAAAGAGTTAAATTGACATTCATTGACGAGGAAACAAACCTTGCGCTTTTAATAAAAGTAGATTATGTTTTCTCATGCAATATTTCAATTACTTTACTACATCACATTAATCACGCAATGATAATTTGTTTGATGGATACCCTAGGCTTTGTACGATATTATAAATTACGTTGAGATTCCATCTTAATTCACTCTAACTTTATGGAAAAAGGTTTATTCAATAAACCCAGCAACTCCTCTCATACTAGGTAGAAATATTTAAACACATTTTCAGGCCTTAAGGGCAGTTGTATTTCAAATGTAGCACCCGGACGTAGAAAATCCAATAAGCGTTTTATAGTTACAACGTTAGGGTAAGTTGGACACACCAATCAGTTTCTGAGACAATTGCCAATACATTGTAGACCGTTTAATAATGCTTAAACCTCATCTTTATCAAATTAAAGATACCAACTCAAAACCTACGTACGTCTACGTATGGGTGGTTTAAATTGTATATAATCATATTCCCAGTATTACTTTATCAAATCTCTAGTAATCGATTATACACACATACAATTGATCATATTTTCATATATTCACAGAATCCATATAAAACGCTCAGCAGAACAAAAAAAAAAACTTTTGTTTCCCGGACAATGACCAGCCCGTCATGGGATCCTCAACGGTTCTCTAACCTCCCAGAGACCATGGCAAAATCAAGCCTCTCAGGAACTATAGACCTTCCGCTGCTTTCTAAAATATCATCCCGTTTCCAATACCAACCCGTGATATTCTATGATGGGCAGTGAAGGAACAGAACCCCAAGATAAAGATATTCAACTTTCATAAATCACAAGTGTAATAGATCAAAATTATCTGAGGACAGTGCCCCGCATACAAACACATGAAAATAATTTTTCAACCAGGCAGGTGCGATGCAAAAGTCAGAAATAACTATATAATAAATGCCTTACCTTTGAAAGTCTTCTTCTTTTTGCAATCCCAAATGCCTCAGGGACACAATGAGTGGTCATTTTGTTCGAAAAATTCCTTCTTTATATCCCCAAAATGTCCATTTATTTGGCGCGTTTGATTCAGAAATACACCGGTTCCAACTCGCCAACATTAGATACAAAGTATCTAATAAGTTACCTGTAAACTTGGTCCAAACATTTCAAACAACGTTCCTAATCCAACCTCAGGTATCCTAAAATTTAATTAACTGATCAAATCTAAGACGGGATAAACAGTTTCCAATACCAAAGAAAAATAACACAAGCACGCTCCTGTTCACGCGCACCAAAATACTAGAGCCCTTCAGAGTGACACGTACAAAGGACAGAATTACTTCTTAATTTCTCAAAAGAAAAACATTGACCAATTTCTAAAGACTGTTGACATCTAGTGGAAGCCATAGGAACTGCAATATGGGCCCTAATAAATCAGGATTCCCATAGAAAAGCATTGGAAAACACAATGACCTCAAAAGATATCCTGGATGGATTGTGCTCGGGGTTTCGCCTGCCACATCAGTTATGTTATACTCACAGACATTATTCTAACAGTTTTAGAAACGTCAGAGTGTTTCTATCCAAATCGACTAATTATATGCATATCCTAGCTTCTGGGCGTGAGTAACAGGCAGTTTACTTTGGGCACGCTTTTGATCCGGTTGTGAAAATACTGCCCCCTATCCAAGAGATGTTGAACTAATGATGTGACTTCTGAAGCTAATTGGTTGCACCAGATTTTATTTATTATATTTATAGGGGCTTCATTACTAAATATGTTCTTTTTTAATTTCACTTCACCAATTTGACCTATTTTCTGTATGTCTATTACATAATATGCAAATAAAAATCTATTTAAATTACAGGTTGTAATGCAACAAAATAGGAAAAATGCCAAAGGGGATGAATAGTTTTGCAAGGCACTGTATACAGTACCAGTCAAAAGTTTGGACAAACCTACTCATTCAAGGGTTTTTCTTTATTTGTACTATTTTCTACATTGTCGAATAATAGTGAAGATATCAAAACTATGAAATAACACATATGGAATCATGTCGTAACCAAACAAAGTGTTAAACAAATCTAAATATATGATGACAGGTTTGCACACTCTTGGCATTCTCTCAACCAGCTTCATGAGATAGTCACCTGGAATGCTTTTCAATTAACAAGGTGTGCCTTGTTAAAAGTTCATTTGTTGAATTTCTTTCCTTCTCAATGTGTTTGAGCCAATCAGTTGTGTTGTGATCAGGTAGGGGTGGTATACAGAAGATAGCCCTATTTGTTAAAAGACAATATTATGGCAAGAACAGCTCAAATAAGCAAAGAGAAATTACAGTCCATCAGTCCAGGCATTTAGGTCAGTCAATCTGGTATATTTCAAGAACTTTGAAAGTTTCTTCAAGTGCAGTCGCAAAAACCATCAAGCGCTATGATGAAACTGGCTCTCATGAGGACCACCACAGTAAAGGAAGACCCAGAATTTCCTCTGCTGCAGAGGATACTTTCACTGGAGTTATCAGCCTCAGAAATTGCAGCCCAAATAAATGTTTCACATAGTTCAAGTAACAGACACATCTCAACATCAATTGTTCAGAGGAGACTGCGTGAATCACAGCTTCATTGTCGAATTGCTGCAAAGAAACCACTACTAAAGGACACCAATAAGAAGAAGCGAAATCTGTCCTTTGGTCTGATGAGTCCAGATTTGCAATTTTTTTTGTTCCAACCACCGTGTCTTTGTGAGACGCAGAGTAGGTGAACGGGTGATCTCTCCATTTGTGGTTCCCACCGTGAAGCATGGAGGTGATTTGATGGTGTGAGGGTGCTTTGATGGTGACACTGTGAGTGATTCATTTAGATTTCAAGGCCCACTTAACCAGCATGGCTACCACAGCATTCTGCAACAATACGCCATCCCATGTGGTTTGTGCTTAGTGGGAGTATCATTTGTTTTTCAGCAGGACAATGACCCAATACACCTACAGGCTGTGTAAGGGC
>NW_024605343.1:0-4498 GCF_018296145.1 Oncorhynchus tshawytscha | reverse complement strand
TGTACTCGATATCATCTACTGTATCTTGCCTATGCTGCTCTGTACCATCACTCATTCATATATCCTTATGTACATATTCTTTATCCCCTTTACCCCCACAGGGAGTACAGGAGAGGGCTCAGAACGCACCCTTGTGGGGCCCCAGTGTTGGAGGATCAGCGGGGTGGAGATGTTGTTGCCTACCCTCACCACCTGGGGCGGCCCCGTCAGGAAGTCCAGTACCCAGTTGCACAGGGTGGGCCGAGACCCAGGGTCTCGAGCTTGATGACGAGCTTGGAGGGTACTATGGTGTTGAATGCCGAGCTGTAGCTCGATGAACAGCATTTCTCACATAGGTATTCCTCTTATCCAGATGGGTTAGGCAGTGTGCAGTGGGTTGAGATTGCATCGTCTGTGGACCTATTTGGGTGGTAAGCAAATTGGAGTGGGTCTAGGGTATCCCAGGTAGGGTGAGGTGATATGGTCCTGACTAGTCTCAAAGCACTTCATGATGACGGAAGTGAGTGCTACGGGGGGCGGTAGTCGCTAGCTCAGTTACCTTAGCTTTTCTTGGGAACAGGAACAATGGTGGCCCTCTTGAATCATGTGGAACAGCAGACTGGTGTAGGGATTGATTGAATATGTCCGTAAACACACCGCCAGCTGGTCTGCGCATGCTCTGAGGGCGCGGCTGGGGATGCCGTCTGGGCCTGCAGCCTTGCGAGGGTTAACACATTTAAATGTCTTACTCACCTCGGCTGCAGTGAAGGAAAGTCCGCATGTTTGTTGCAGGCCGTGTCAGTGGCACTGTATTGTCCTCAAAGCGGGCAAAAAAGTTATTTAGTCTGTACAGGGAGCAAGACATCCTGGTCCGTGACTGGGCTGGATTTCTTCTTGTAGTCCGTGATTGACTGTAGACCCTGCCACATGCCTCTTGTGTCTGGAGCCGTTGAATTGAGATTCTACTTTGTCTGTACTGACGCTTAGCTTGTTTGATAGCCTTGCGGAGGGAAATAGCTGCACTGTTTGTATTCGGTCATGTTACCAGTCACCTTGCCCTGATTAAAAGCAGTGGTTCGCGCTTTCAGTATCACGCGAATGCTGCCATCAATCCACGGTTTCTGGTTAGGGAATGTTTTAATCGTTGCTATGGGAACGACATCTTCAACGCACGTTCTAATGAACTCGCACAATCAATCAGCGTATTCGTCAATATTGTTATCTGATGCAATACGAAACATATCCCAGTCCACGTGATGGAAGCAGTCTTGGAGTGTGGAGTCAGCTTGGTCGGACCAGCGTTGGACAGACCTCAGCGTGGGAGCCTCTTGTTTTAGTTTCTGTCTGTAGGCAGGGATCAACAAAATGGAGTCGTGGTCAGCTTTTCCGAAAGGAGGGCGGGGCAAGGCCTTATGCGTCGCGAAGTTAGAGTAACAATGATCCAAGGTTTTTCCACCCTGGTTGCGCAATCGATATGCTGATAAAATTTAGGGAGTCTTGTTTTCAGATTAGCCTTGTTAAAATCCCCAGCTACAATGAATGCAGCCTCCGGATAAATGGATTCCAGTTTGTAAAGAGTCAAATAAAGTTCGTTCAGAGCCATCGATGTGTCTGCTTGGGGGATATATACGGCTGTGATTATAATCGAAGATAATTCTCTTGGTAGATAATGCGGTCTACATTTGACTGTGAGGAATTCTAAATCAGGTGAACAGAAGGATTTGAGTTCCTGTATGTTTCTTTCGTCACACCATGTCTCGTTAGCCATAAGGCATACGCCCGCCCCTCTTCTTACCAGAAAGATGTTTGTTTCTGTCGGCGCGATGCATGGAGAAACCCGCTGGCTGCACCGCCTCGGATAGCGTCTCTCCAGTGAGCCATGTTTCCGTGAAGCAAAGAACGTTACAGTCTCTGATGTCCCTCTGAATGCTACCCTTGCTCGGATTTCATCAACCTTGTTGTCAAGAGACTGGACATTGGCGAGAAGAATGCTAGGAAGTGGTGCACGATGTGCCCGTCTCCGGAGTCTGACCAGAAGACTCTTTTTTCGGAGTCGTTTTTGGGTCGCCGCATAGGATCCATTCTGTTGTCCCAGTTGAAAGGAAGAACACAGGATCCGCGTCGCGAAAAACATATTCTTGGTCGTACTGATGGTGAGTTGACGCTGATCTTATATTCAGTAGTTCTTCTCGACTGTATGTAATTAAACCTAAGATGACCTGGGGTACTAATGTAAGAAATAACACGTGAAAAAACAAAACACTGCATAGTTTCCTAGGAACGCGAAGCGGCGGCCATCTCTGTCGGCGCCGGAAGTACTGGTGGAGGTGTTGCCGTGTATATTCAGAACCACATTCCTGTAAAGCTTAGAGAGGATCTCATGTTAAATACTGTTGAAGTAATATGGTTCTACAGGTTCACTTACCTCACCGAAAGCCCATTCTTGTGGGAAGCTGCTGTAGATCACCAAGTGCTAACAGTCAGTATCTGGATAATATGTGTGAAATGCTTGATAATGTATGTGATATCAATAGAGACGTATATTTTCTGGGTGATTTTAAATATTAACTGGCTTTCATTAAGTTGCCCACTCAAGGAAATGCTTCAAACTGTAACCAGTGCCTGCAACCTGGTTCAGGTTATCAGTCAACCTACCAGGGTAATTACAAACAGTACAGGAATGAAATCATCAACATTTATTGATCACATATTGTCATGCCCTGACCTTAGTTAACTTTGTTTTCTTTACTATTTTGGTTAGGTCAGGGTGTGACAAGGGTGGTTTGTTTAGTTTTTGTATTGTCTAGGGTTTTTGTATGTCTAGGGGGTTTTGTATGTCTCGGGTTTTGGTATGTCTTGGGGTTTATATGTCTATGGTTGCCTAGATTGGTTCTCAATCAGAGGCAGCTGTTTATCGTTGTCTCTGATTGGGGACCATATTTAGGTAGCCATATTCCTTGGGTATTTTGTGGTTGTTATTCTATGTTTAGTTGCCTGTTCTGCACTAGCCATACAGCTTCAGCGTTCGTTTTTGTTGTTTTGTATAGTTTTGTTCAGTGTTCTCTCTTTCATTAAAGAGTTATGTACGCTTCCGACGCTGCACCTTGGTCTCTCATTATGACGACCGTGACACATCTTTACTAATGCTGCAGAAATTTGCTTTAAAACAGTATCCAAATCCATGGATGTAGTGATCACAATATAGTAGCCACATCTAGGAAAACCAACATTCCAAAGGCTGGGCCTAACAACATTGACAAATACGCTGATTCGGTGAGCGAGTTCATTACAAAGTGCATCGGCGATGTTATTCCCACAGCAATGATTAAAACATTCCCAAACCAGAAAGAGTGGATTGATGGCAGCCTTCGCGCGAAACTGAAAGCGTGAACCACTGCTTTTAACCAGGGCAAGGTGACCGGAAACATGACCGAATACAAACAGTGTAGCTATTCCCTCTGCAAGGCAATCAAACAAGCTAAGCGTCAGTACAGAGACAGAGTAGAGTCGCAATTCAACGGCTTCAGGCACAAGAGGTATGTGGCAGGGTCTACAGTCAATCACGGATTACAAAAGCCAGCCCCGTCGCGGACCAGGATGTCTTGCTCCCAGACAGACTAAATAACTTTTGCTCGCGTTGAGGACAATACTGTGCCACTGACACAGCCCGCTACCAAAACCTGCGGACTCTCCTTCATTGCAGCTGACGTGAGTAAAACATTTAAACGTGTAAAAATCCCTCGCAAGGCTGCAGGCCCAGACGGCATCCCCAGCCGCGTCCTCAGAGCATGAGCAGACCAGCTGGCTGGTGTGTTTACGGACATATTCAATCAATCTTTATCCCAGTCTGCTGTTCCCACATCCTTCCAAGAGGGCCACCATTGTTCTTGTTCCCAAGAAAGCTAAGGTAACTGAGCTAAACGACTACTAATGACTAACTGCCCCGTAGAACTCACTTCCGTCATCATGAAGTGCTTTGAGAGACTAGTCAAGGACCATATCACCTCCACCCTACCTGACACCCGAGACCCACTCCAATTTGCTTACCACCCCAATAGGTCCACAGACGACGCAATCTCAAACCACACTGCACTGCCTAACCCATCTGGACAAGAGGAATACCTATGTAAGAATGCTGTTCATCGACTACAGCTCAGCATTTAACACCATAGTACCCTCCAAACTCGTCATCACCATCGCTCGAGACCCTGGGTCTCGAATTCCCCCTGTGCAACTGGGTACTGGACTTCCTGACAGGTCGCCCCCAGGTGGTGAGGGTAGGTAACAACTTCTCCACCCCGCTGATCCTCAACACTGGGGCCCCACAAGGGGTGCGTTCTGAGCTCTCTCCTGTACTCTGTTCACCCACGACTGCATGGCCATGCATGCCTCCAACTCAATCATCAAGTTTGCGGACGACACTACAGTGGTAAGCTTGATTACCAACAACGACGAGACGGCCTACAGGGAGGAGGTGAGGGCCCTCGGAGTGTGGTGTCAGGAAAATAACCTCACACTC
>NW_024605342.1:0-4498 GCF_018296145.1 Oncorhynchus tshawytscha | reverse complement strand
TAAACAATGAATATTAAAGGTGATTTAAACCATGAATAGTCCATTTATTAAAGTTTATTTCTCTAATTTGAAATGCCAGTTTTCAAGATGCCATTTGTTACAGACAGTAAGCAACATTTTTGGACAGTCTCAGTCTGGTAAAATGTCATCTTTAAAAGTGCTCTCTTCCCTTTCTTACAGACAATGAGCAACATGTTTGTACAGCTCTCCCTGTCTCAGTTGGAAAGGCAGGTTTTGAGAATGGGTGACATGTTTGTACAGCTCTCCCTGTCTCAGTTGGAAACGCAGGTTTTGAGAATGGGTGACATGTTTGTACAGCTCTCCCTGTCTCAGTTGGAAACGCAGGTTTTGAAAATGGGTGACATTTTGTTCTCCCCAGTCCCCAGCATAAACTGTATCTAACCATCAATCTTGACCACTAAACTAAATCCAACCAAAGTCTATGATGACCAATCTCTATATTTATCCCAGGAGGATGAATGCAAGGACAAATACTCAGCGAGCTTTACAGCAGTTTTACAGCAGTATTTGGTAAAAGACCAAGCACATATTATGACAAGAACAGCTCAAATAAGCAAAGAGAAATGACAGTCCATCATTACCTTAAGACATGAAGGTCAGTCAATCAGCAACATTTCAAGTGCTGTCGTAAAAACCATCAAGCGCTATGATGAAACTGGCTCTCATGAGGACCGCCACAGGAAAGGAAGACCCAGAGTTACCTCTGCTGCAGAGGATAAGTTCATTAGAGTTACCAGCCTCAGAAATTGCAGCCCAAATAAACATTTCACAGAGCTCAAGTAATAGACACATCTCAACATCAACTGTTCAGAGGAGAATCAGTCCTTCATGGTTGAATTGCTGCAAAGAAACCAGTACTAAAGGACACCAATAACTAAAGGACACCAATAATAAGAAGAGACTTGCTTGGGCCAAGAAACATGAGCAATGGACATTAGACCAGTGGAAATCTGTCCTTTGGTCTGGAGTCGACATTTGAGATTTTTAGTTCCAACTGGAAGACGGTGTGGGTGAACGGATGATCTCTGCATGTGTATCTCCCACTGTAAAGCCTGGAGGAGGAGGTGTTATGGTGTGGGGGTGAACGGATGATCTCTGCATGTGTATCTCCCACTGTAAAGCCTGGAGGAGGAGGTGTTATGGTGTGGGGGTGAACGGATGATCTCTGCATGTGTATCTCCCACTGTAAAGCCTGGAGGAGGAGGTGTTATGGTGTGGGGGTGAACGGATGATCTCTGCATGTGTATCTCCCACTGTAAAGCCTGGAGGAGGAGGTGTTATGGTGTGGGGGTGAACGGATGATCTCTGCATGTGTATCTCCCACTGTAAAGCATGGAGGAGGAGGTGTGGTGGTGTGGGGGTGCTTTGCTGGTGACACTGTTGTGATTTATTTAGAATTCAAGGCACACTTAACCAGCAAGGCTACCACAGCATTCTGCAGCGATACACCATCCCATCTGGTTTGGTTATAGTGGGACTATCATTTGTTTTTTAACAGGACAATGACCCAACACACCTCCAGGCTGAGGAAGGGCTATTTGACCAGAAGGTGAGAGATGGAGTGCTGCGTCAGATGCCCTCCACAATCTCCCGACATCAACCAAATTCAGATGGTTTGGGATGAGTTGGACCGCAGACTGAAGGAAAAGCAGCCAACAAGTGCTCAGCGTATGTGGGAAGTCCTTCAAGACTGTTGAAAACGCATTCCAGGTGAAGCTGGTTAAGAGAGTGTCAAGAGTGAGCATCAAGGCAAAGGGTGGCTAATTGACCAATCTCAAATATAAAATATATTTAGATTTGTTTAAAACTTTTTGGTTACTACATGATTCCATATGCCTTATTTCATAGTCTTGATGTCTTCACTATTATTCTACAATTAAATTTTTATTTTACCTTTATTTAACTAGGCAAGTCCGTTAAGAACAAATTCTTATTTTCGATGACAGCCTAGGAACAGTGGGTAAACTGACTTGTTCAGGGGCAGAACGACAGATTTTTACCTCGTCAGCTCGAGGATTCGATCTTGCAACCTTTCGGCTCCAAGCTCTTATATCTAAGTGAGAACACCAATGTCCCTGGGGATAGGATGATGAGCTCAATTGTACACAATCAATTATACACAATCATATACAATCAATTATACACAACAATGTACATAATCTAACCACTAGGCTACCTGCCGAAAACAATACAAGTAAAGAAGAACCCTTGAATGAGTAGGTTTTCTAAATCTTTTGACCGGTAGTGTACATGTTTACCCTTTTGATCAAAATAAGGATTGTGGTTTTACCTTCTAATGGAGGGCAGTGGAAAGGATTAAAGAAGAGATGGAGAGGGAAAGACATGGTCTCCTTGAAGGCCCCACATTGCTGTGGTTTTACCTTCTAATGGAGGGCAGTGGAAAGGATTAAAGAAGAGATGGAGAGAGAAAGACATGGTCTCCTTGAAGGCCCCACATGCTGTGGTTTTACCTTCTAATGGAGGGCAGTGGAAAGGATTAAAGAAGAGATGGAGAGAGAAAGACATGGTCTCCTTGAAGGCCCCACATGCTGTGGTTTTACCTTCTAATGGAGGGCAGTGGAAAGGATTAAGGAAGAGATGGAGAGAGAAAGACATGGTCTCCTTGAAGGCCCCACTGTGGTTTTATGCTGGAAAGGATGGTTTTACCTTCTGCTGTGGTTTTACCTTCTAATGGAGGGCAGTGGAAAGGATTAAAGAAGAGATGGAGAGAAAAGACATGGTCTCCTTGAAGGCCCCACATGCTGTGGTTTTACCTTCTAATGGAGGGCAGTGGAAAGGATTAAAGAAGAGATGGAGAGAGAAAGACATGGTCTCCTTGAAGAAATGAGATGGAGAGAGAAAGACATGGTCTCCTTGAAGGCCCCACATGCTGTGGTTTTACCTTCTAATGGAGGGCAGTGGAAAGGATTAAAGAAGAGATGGAGAGAGAAAGACATGGTCTCCTTGAAGGCCCCACATGCTGTGGTTTTACCTTCTAATGGAGGGCAGTGGAAAGGATTAAAGAAGAGATGGAGAGAGAAAGACATGGTCTCCTTGAAGGCCCCACATGCTGTGGTTTTACCTTCTAATGGAGGGCAGTGGAAAGGATTAAAGAAGAGATGGAGAGAGAAAGACATGGTCTCCTTGAAGGCCCCACATGCTGTGGTTTTACCTTCTAATGGAGGGCAGTGGAAAGGATTAAAGAAGAGATGGAGAGAAAGACATGGTCTCCTTGAAGGCCCCACATGCTGTGGTTTTACCTTCTAATGGAGGGCAGTGGAAAGGATTAAAGAAGAGATGGAGAGAGAAAGACATGGTCTCCTTGAAGGCCCCACATGCTGTGGTTTTACCTTCTAATGGAGGGCAGTGGAAAGGATTAAAGAAGAGATGGAGAGAGAAAGACATGGTCTCCTTGAAGGCCCCACATGCTGTGGTTTTACCTTCTAATGGAGGGCAGTGGAAAGGATTAAAGAAGAGATGGAGAGAGAAAGACATGGTCTCCTTGAAGGCCCCACTGTGGTTTTATGCTGTGGTTTCTCCTTGAAGGCCCCACATGCTGTGGTTTTACTAATGGAGGGCAGTGGAAAGGATTAAAGAAGAGATGGAGAGAGAAAGACATGGTCTCCTTGAAGGCCCCACATGCTGTGGTTTTACCTTCTAATGGAGGGCAGTGGAAAGGATTAAAGAAGAGATGGAGAGAGAAAGACATGGTCTCCTTGAAGGCCCCACATGCTGTGGTTTTACCTTCTAATGGAGGGCAGTGGAAAGGATTAAAGAAGAGATGGAGAGAGAAAGACATGGTCTCCTTGAAGGCCCCACATGCTGTGGTTTTACCTTCTAATGGAGGGCAGTGGAAAGGATTAAAAGAGAAGAGATGGAGAGAGAAAGACATGGTCTCCTTGAGAGAGTGGTTTTTTACCTTCTAATGGAGAAAAGACATGCTGTGGTTTTACCTTCTCAGTGGAAAGGATTAAAGAAGAGATGGAGAGAGAAAGACATGGTCTCCTTGAAGGCCCCACATGCTGTGGTTTTACCTTCTAATGGAGGGCAGTGGAAAGGATTAAAGAAGAGATGGAGAGAGAAAGACATGGTCTCCTTGAAGGCCCCACATGCTGTGGTTTTACCTTCTAATGGAGGGCAGTGGAAAGGATTAAAGAAGAGATGGAGAGAGAAAGACATGGTCTCCTTGAAGGCCCCACATGCTGTGGTTTTACCTTCTAATGGAGGGCAGTGGAAAGGATTAAAGAAGAGATGGAGAGAGAAAGACATGGTCTCCTTGAAGGCCCCACATGCTGTGGTTTTACCTTCTAATGGAGGGCAGTGGAAAGGATTAAAGAAGAGATGGAGAGAGAAAGACATGGTCTCCTTGAAGGCCCCACATGCTGTGGTTTTACCTTCTAATGGAGGGCAGTGGAAAGGATTAAAGAAGAGATGGAGAGAGAAAGACATGGTCTCCTTGAAGGCCCCACATGCTGTG
>NW_024605341.1:0-4496 GCF_018296145.1 Oncorhynchus tshawytscha | reverse complement strand
CCTGTAACACTGATGTCAAAATGTCAGATGAAAAAGCAAGACATTACTTACTTTCAGAGGAGCAGCGTAGCACACACCATTGAGGCCCACAAACAAAGCTGTGGATAGTTTCCTTGAAGCCAGAGCATAAAGAAAGAACAAATACAAATGCCAAAACCCAGGATCAAACCAGGGACCTTTAGATCTTCAGTCTAACACTCTCCCAACTGAGATATTTCAGCAATTCACTGAACTTTATTATGTGGCACCCTTGACAATTCACATGCATGTGACTCACAATTTTGACACTCAAAATGTACATCATAGCCAGTACGGGGATCGAACCCATGACCTTGGCGTTATTAGAACCACACTCTAACCAACTGAGCTAACCGGCCACTGGCTACAGGCACAATTGTTGAGATGCACCGAGCCTCTGCAAGTGCTGGAGCGCAAACTAACAAGTCCACCAACAGCATAGCCTGACAAGACTGGACCCTCTTGGTTGCTTCATGCGGAAATTCCAAACGGCTGGGGAATTAGCTCAAATGCTTTGCATGCGTGAGGTAGTGGGATCGATGCCTGCATTCTCCAAAAGCACATTGTTTGATGGATCCAAGAAAACTCCAGTTCAGACTTCATGCAGCCTTGTCTTACGACAACCTACTGTCATGTAAACAATGACAAGAAACTGTCATGTAACAATGACAAGCAACTCTCATGTTACACTGATGTCACAATGTCAGATGAAAAAGAAGACATTACTTACTTTCAGAGAGCAGCGTATCACACACTCTAACCAACTGAGCTAACCGGCCGCTGGCTACAGAGCACAATTGTTGAGATGCACCGAGCCTCTGCAAGTGCTGGAGCGCAAACTAACAAGTCCACCAACAGCATAGCCTGACATACCTTAAGGGAACATTTTGACATTTGCTGTATGGTTAGTGAGAAAGTCCATATTGCAAATGTACGGTCCCTTACTAGACGTCCGAAAATGTTTGTAAAATTCGCGGACGGCGTCGGGCCGAGCGGCAGGGCCGGACCTACCGGGAAGTCATCAAATGAACTTTCTCGGACATTCAGTTTCCGTTTTATAAAATAATCAAATTTTGGTCATTTTTCCGCTGTCCCGAAAAATCCCACAAGAGGGCATAAGCAATCATATTGTAATTGGACAAAACATCACGAATCACGACAGGGCCTTATCTCCAAAACGGAAAATATTTCAAAGCCGAAACTTGGTGAGCGTAGGTTTGGGATAATGGGCAGTTGGTCCCGAACAAGATGGCGTCTAGGCCTCGACGGTTTTTGAGTTATGGCCATTTCTCTGGGATTAAAGGTCCAAAATGAAAATAGAGAAATTATTTTTCCACTTCACGTCAAAGTCAAGGAGCCTCCGGTGTCAATAAAAAAAGAACCAGCCATTTATCTATCGTCATTTAAGAGGAATCTTACAATGACAAATTGGTGATGTTCAAAGATAGGTGGTTTTTTTCAACAGTTACAGATCCAGTTGCAGGGTGTTCATACAAATCTTTTTAAAGTGTGCTGCGGAGCTCTGCGAGATTTCTGTGATTTTCTATGATTTTCTGAAATAACACACACTCACTAAACCCTCCGTAAATAACTCAGTTCTTAATGTAAACACTTAAAACTCAGGATTCTGTATAGGCATACCCCAATCAGGATATGAGTTTATTTATAGCTTCCTGTGCCAACCGGAAGTGCCTTTCAATTGGGTCACACTGTCTGTTTTGAAGGGTTAAAAAATGACCGTCACATCTTTCCAAAACTTCATATGTGTGATAGGTAACCCTCCTGAACTGTAAATCAGTCATTTCTCCCAACAGATGTCAAAGAAAATGCTCTCACACACACACACAGCAAGGATGGAGTGACAAAGTGCGGTGCTTAAAGACACAGAGAGCAGGCAATGGCATTATCCATAATATTTTAAACCCCAAAATAGCCTGCCAACAATGGCTTTTGGGTGACAGTGAGAGAACCGTTAGGTTGAGAAACCCCCTCATGGATAGAGGGCATTAACGTAGTAAAAGAAGGTGTTTACTCCCATAGCGGGCATGGACAATAGGAGTCCCCTGGTAAATGCATTTACAACCATATTTTGTATTTTTGGGTTACCAGGTGCCTATTTTCAATCACCAGTTGCACAACAATGCGTATCCATCAGAATATTTTAAACTGTCCATAAAGCACTCAGGACGGCCCCCACGGATAGAGGGCCGTAGTAGGGTGCTCACATAGCGGGCATGGACAATAGGAGTCCCGGTAAATGCATTTACAACCATATTTTGTATTTTTGGGTTACCAGGTGCCTATTTTCAATCACCAGTTGCATGATTCTATAGTGAAAAAACATCACCAAATGGACATGATGAAATCAACACAACGAGTGATGGAAAGGAACAACTATCACTGCCCGGCCATCCCGAGTTCATCTGGACAGTCAATTTTGCATTTCTGCAGGATTTTGAGCATGCCAAATTCGTGATGGTAAATGCCCATTGAAACATATTGCAAATGCTATGTAAACAAAGTGGCATAGTTAAAGTGGCTAGTGATACATGTATTACATAAGGACGCAGTCGATGATATAGAGTACAGTATATACGTATGCATATGAGATGACCCTCACCACCTGGGGGCTGCCTGTCAGGAAGTCCAGTACGCAGTTGCACAGGGCGGGGTCGTGACCCAGGTCTCGAGCTTGATGACAAGCTTGGAGGGTACTATGGAGTTGAATGCCGAGCTGTAGTCGATGAACAGCATTCTCACATAGGTATTCCTCTTGTCCAGATGGGTTAGGGCAGTGTGCAGTGTGGTTGAGATTGCATCGTCTGTGGACCTATTTGGGCGGTAAGCAAATTGGAGTGGGTCTAGGGTGTCAGGTAGGGTGGAGGTGATATGGTCCTTGACTAGTCTCTCAAAGCACTTCATGATGACGGAAGTGAGTGCTAATGGGCAGTAGTCGTTTAGCTCAGTTACCTTAGCTTTCTTGGGAACAGGAACAATGGTGGCCCTCTTGAAGCATGTGGGAACAGCAGACTGATATAGGGATTGATTGAATATGTCCGTAAACACACCGGCCAGCTGGTCTGCGCATGCTCTGAGGGCGCAGCTGGGGATGCCGTCTGGGCCTGCAGCCTTGCGAGGGTTAACACGATTAAATGTCTTATTCACCTCGGCTGCAGTGAAGGAGAGTCCGCATGTTTTCGTTGCAGGCCGTGTCAGTGGCACTGTATTGTCCTCAAAGCGGGCAAAAGTTATTTAGTCTGCCTGGGAGCAAGACATCCTGGTCCGTGACTGGGCTGGGTTTCTTCCTGTAGTCCGTGATTGACTGTAGACCCTGCCACATACCTCTTGTGTCTGAGCCGTTGAATTGAGATTCTACTTTGTCTCTGTACTGGCGCTTAGCTTGTTTGATAGCCTTGCGGAGGGAATAGCTGCACTGTTTGTATTCAGTCATGTTACCAGACACCTTGCCCTGATTAAAAGCAGTGGTTCGTGCCTTCAGTTTCACACGAATGCTGCCATCAATCCACGGTTTCTGGTTAGGGAATGTTTTAATCGTTGCTATGGGAACGACATCTTCAACGCACGTTCTAATGAACTCGCACACCGTATCAGCGTATTCGTCAATGTTGTTGTCTGACGCAATACGAAACATCTCCCAGTCCACGTGATGGAAGCAGTCTTGGAGTGTGGAGTCAGCTTGGTCGGACCAGCGTTGGACAGACCTCAGCGTGGGAGCTTCTTGTTTTAGTTTCTGTCTGTAGGCAGGGATCAACAAAATGGAGTCGTGGTCAGCTTTTCCGAAAGGGCGGGGCAGGGCCTTATATGCGTCGCGGAAGTTAGAGTAACAATGATCCAGGGTCTTTCCACCCCTGGTTGCGCAATCGATATGCTGATAAAATTTAGGGAGTCTTGTTTTCAGATTAGCCTTGTTAAAATCCCCAGCTACAATGAATGCAGCCTCCGGATAAATCGTTTCCAGTTTGCAGAGAGTTAAATAAAGTTCGTTCAGAGCCATCGATGTGTCTGCTTGGGGGATATATACGGCTGTGATTATAATCGAAGAGAATTCTCTTGGTAGATAATGCGGTCTACATTTGATTGTGAGGAATTCTAAATCAGGTGAACAGAAGGATTTGAGTTCCTGTATGTTTCTTTCATCACACCATGTCACGTTGGCCATAAGACATACGCCCCCGCCCGTCTTCTTACCAGAAAGATGTTTGTTTCTGTCGGCGCGTGCGTGGAGAAACCCGCTGGCTGCACCGCTTCGGATTGCGTCTCTCAGTGAGCCATGTTTCCGTGAAGCAAGAACGTTACAGTCTTTGATGTCCCTCTGGAATGCTACCCTTGCTCGGATTTCCGCTTGGTATTTGTGTGCCAAATTCACATTACACAACTCCTACTTTCCAGAATGTTGAAATTCTCACACGAAACAGAGACGTTATTTGTGTGCCAAATTCACATTACACAACTCCTAC
>NW_024605340.1:0-4494 GCF_018296145.1 Oncorhynchus tshawytscha | reverse complement strand
TTCTGTTTCAACTGACCCTGACTGTCACTGTGTTCTCTACTGACCCTGACTGTTACTGTGTTCTGTTTCAACTGACCCTGACTGTTACTGTGTTCTCTAGTGACACTGACTGCCACTGTGCTCTCTACTGACCCTGACTGTTACTGTGTTCTCTACTGACCCTGACTGCTACTGTGTTCTCTACTGACCCTGACTGTTACTGTGTTCTCTAGTGACACTGACTGTTACTGTGTTCTCTACTGACACTGACTGTTACTGTGTTCTCTAGTGATACTGACTGTTACTGTGTTCTCTAGTGACACTGACTGTTACTGTGTTCTCTAGTGATACTGACTGTTACTGTGTTCTCTAGTGACACTGACTGTTACTGTTTTCTCTACTGACCCTGACTGTTACTGTGTTCTCTACTGACCCTGACTGTTACTGTGTTCTCTAGTGATACTGACTGTTACCGTTTTCTAGTGGTGATGAAGGAGAGTCGGACCAAACTGCAGCGTGTCGATTGCGATCCATATTTATTAAACAAAACGTAAACACGACTAAACACTAAACACTACAAAACAATAAACGTAATGAAAACCGAAAACAGCCTATCTAGTGCAAACTAACAGAGAGTACAAGTAAGACACTAAGGACAATCACCCACGACAAACTCAAAGAATATGGCTGCCTAAATATGGTTCCCAATCAGAGACAACGATAAGCACCTGCCTCTGATTGAGAACCACTCCAGACAGCCATAGACCTTGCTAGACAACCCACTAAGCTACAATCCCAATACCACCACCAAAACCCCAAGACAAACACACCACAATTACAAAAACCCCATGCCACACCCTGGCCTGACCAAATACATAAAGATAAACACAAAATACTTTGACCAGGGCGTGACAGAACCCCCCTAAGGTGCGGACTCCCGAACGCACCTCAAAACAATAGGGAGGGTCCGGGTGGGCGTCTGTCCATGGTGGCGGCTCCGGCGCGGGACGTGGACCCCACTCCTTTAATGTCTTAGTCCCCTCTCCCTTCGTCCCTGGATAGTCCACCCTCGCCGCCGACCATGGCCTAGTAGTCCCCACCCAGAACCCCACTGGACTGAGGAGCAGATCGGGACTGAAGGACAGCTCGGGACCGAGGCAGCTCGGGACTGAGGGGAAGCTCGGGAGTGAGAGAAAGCTCAGGAGTGAGAGAAAGCTCAGGAGTGAGAGAAAGCTCAGGAGTGAGAGGAAGCTCAGGAGTGAGAGGAAGCTCAGGAGTGAGAGGAAGCTCAGGAGTGAGAGGAAGCTCAGGAGTGAGAGGAAGCTCAGGAGTGAGAGGAAGCTCAGGAGTGAGAGGAAGCTCAGGAGTGAGAGGAAGCTCAGGCAGGTAGATAGATCTACCAGCTCCTGGCTGGCTGGTGGTTTCAGCAGATCCTGGCTGACTGGCAGATCCTGGCTGACTGGCAGATCCTGGCTGACTGGCAGATCTGGAAGAGTCTGGTTGACTGGCAGATCTGGAAGAGTCTGGTTGACTGGCAGATCTGGAAGAGTCTGGTTGACTGGCAGATCTGGAAGAGTCTGGTTGACTGGCAGATCTGGCGGCGCTGGGCAGACTGGCGGCGCTGGGCAGACTGGCGGCGCTGGGCAGACTGGCGATGCTGGGCAGACTGGCGGCGCTGGGCAGACTGGCGGCGCTGGGCATACTGGCGGTGCTGGGCAGACTGGCGGTGCTGGGCAGACTGACGACGCTGGGCAGACTGACGACGCTGGGCAGACTGACGACGCTGGGCAGACTGACGACGCTGGGCAGACTGGCGATGCTGGGCAGACTGGCGATGCTGGGCAGACTGACGGCGCTGGGCAGACTGGCGACGCTGGGCAGACTGGCGACGCTGGGCAGACTGGCGATGCTGGGCAGACTGACGGCGCTGGGCAGACTGGCGACGCTGGGCAGACTGGGGGCACTGGCGGCGCTGGGCAGACTGGCGGCACTAGCTGCTCCATATAGGCTGACAGCTCTGGCGGCTTCTTACAGACTGACCGCTCTGGCGGCTCCGTGCTGACTGGCAGCTCCTTGCAGACTGGCAGCTCCTTACAGACTGGCAGCTCCGTGCAGACTGACAGCTCCGTGCAGACTGACAGCTCCTTGCAGACTGGCAGCTCCATGCAGACTGGCAGCTCCATGCAGACTGGCAGCTCCATGCAGACTGGCTGCTCCATGCAGACTGGCTGCTCCATGCAGACTGACAGCTCTGGCTGCTTCATGCAGACTGACATCTCTGGCTGCTCCATGTAGACTGGCTGCTTCATGCAGACTGGCAGCTCGGGCTGCTTCATGTAGACTGACAGCTCTGGCTGCTCCATGCGGACTGACAGCTCTGGCTGCTCCATGTAGACTGACTGCTTCATGCAGACTGGCAGCTCGGGCTGCTTCATGTAGACTGACAGCTCTGGCTGCTCCATGCAGACTGACAGCTCTGACTGTTCCATGCAGACTGACAGCTCTGGCTGCTTCATGCAGACTGGCAGCTCTGGCTGCTCCATGTAGACTGGCTGCTTCATGCAGACTGGCAGCTCGGGCTGCTTCATGTAGACTGACAGCTCTGGCTGCTCCTTGCAGACTGGCAGCTCCATGCAGACTGGCAGCTCTGGCTGCTCCATGCAGACTGACAGCTCTGGCTGCTTCATGCAGACTGGCAGCTCTGGCTGCTCCATGCAGACTGGCAGCTCTGGCTGCTCCATGCAGACTGACAGCTCTGGCTGCTCCATGCAGACTGGCTGCTTCATGCAGACTGGCAGCTCTGGCTGCTCCATGCAGACTGACAGCTCTGGCTGCTCCATGCAGACTGACAGCTCTGGCTGCTCCTTGCAGACTGGCAGCTCTGGCTGCTCCATGCAGACTGACAGCTCTGGCTGCTCCATGCAGACTGACATCTCTGGCTGCTCCATGCAGACTGACATCTCTGGCTGCTCCATGCAGACTGACATCTCTGGCTGCTCCATGCAGACTGACATCTCTGGCTGCTCTATGCGGACTGACAGCTCTGGCTGCTCTATGCGGACTGACAGCTCTGGCTGCTCCATGCAGGCTGGCAGCTCTGGCTTCTCCATGCAGGCTGGCAGCTCTGGCTGCGCTGAACAGGCGGGAGACTCCGGCAGCGTAGGAGAGGAGAAAGGCTCTGGCTGCGCTAAACAGGCGGGAGGCTCCGGCAGCGCTGTAGAGGAGGAAGGCTCTGGCTGCGCTGAACAGGCGGGAGGATCCGGCAGCGCTGTAGAGGAGAAAGGCTCTGGCTGCGCTAAACAGGCGGGAGACTCCAGCAGCGCAGGAGAGGAGAAAAGCGCTGGCTGCGCTGAACAGGCAAGGCACACTGAAGGCCTGGTGCATGGTGCTGGAACTGGTGGTACTGGATCGAGGACACGCACAGGAAGCCTGGAGCGGGGAGCTGCTACCGGAGGACTGGAGTGTGGAGGTAGCACAGGATGGGCTAGACCGTGAAGGCGTACTGAGATCTTGAGAGCAGTGTTGGCACAGGATGTGCAAGGCTAGGGATGTGCACAGGAGGCCTGGTGCGTGAGGCTGGCACCAACTTCACCAGCCGACTAACACGCACCTCAGGACGAGTATGGAGCGCTAACCCAGGTGCCATCAAATCCCCAACACGTTCCGTCGGGCGAATTCCATGCAAAAAGCACCAACACAGCAACTCCCTCATTTCTCTCTCCTCCAATTTCCCCATTAACTCCTTCACAGTCTCTGGTTCTGGTCTCCTCCTTGGCTCCTCACGATAAACAGGGAGAGTTGGCTCAGGTCTGACTCCTGACTCTGCCACACTCTCCCTGAGCCCCCCAAGAAATTTTTGGGGCTGATTCTCAGGCTTCCATCCGCTACGCCGTGCTGCCTCCTCATATCTGCGCCTCTCAGCTTTCGCCGCCTCCAGTTCTTCCTTGGGGCGGCGATATTCTCCAGGCTGAGCCCAGGGTCCTTTACCGTCCAGTTCTTCCTCCCATGTCCATTTCTCCAGGTGGTGCAGCCTCTCCCACTGCAGCTGCTGCTGCTCCTGCTGCTGCTGCCTCTGTTGCCTCTCCTGTGGTTCCTGCCTGTTAACACGCTGCTTGGTCCGTTGGTGGTGGGTGATTCTGTAACGGTTTTCTAGTGGTGATGAAGGAGAGTCGGACCAAACTGCAGCGTGTCGATTGCGATCCATATTTATTAAACAAAACGTAAACACGACTAAACACTAAACACTACAAAACAATAAACGTAATGAAAACCGAAAACAGCCTATCTAGTGCAAACTAACAGAGAGTACAAGTAAGACACTAAGGACAATCACCCACGACAAACTCAAAGAATATGGCTGCCTAAATATGGTTCCCAATCAGAGACAACGATAAGCACCTGCCTCTGATTGAGAACCACTCCAGACAGCCATAGACCTTGCTAGACAACCCACTAAGCTACAATCCCAATACCACCACCAAAACCCCAAGACAAACACACCACAATTACAAAACC
>NW_024605339.1:0-4494 GCF_018296145.1 Oncorhynchus tshawytscha | reverse complement strand
ATATCCTGGTAGGGTAGTAATCCCCAGTATATCCTGGTAGGTATAGGTAGGGTAATCCCCAGTATATCCTGGTAGGGTAGTAATCCCCAGTATATCCTGGTAGGGTAGTAATCCCCAGTATATACCTGGTAGGGTAGTAATCCCCAGTATATCCTGGTAGGGTATATCCTGGTAGGGTAGTAATCCCCAGTATATCCTGGTAGGGTAGTAATCCCCAGTATATCCTGGTAGGGTAGTAATCCCCAGTATATCCTGGTAGGGTAGTAATCCCCAGTATATCCTGGTAGGGTAGTAATCCCCAGTATATCCTGGTAGGGTAGTAATCCCCAGTATATCCTGGTAGGGTAGTCCCCAGTATATCCTGGTAGGGTAGTAATCCCCAGTATATCATGGTAGGGTAATCCCCAGTATATCCTGGTAGGGTAGTAATCCCCTGGTAGGGTAGTAATCCCATGGTAGGGTAGTAATCCCCAGTATATCCTGGTAGGGTAGTAATCCCCAGTATATCCTGGTAGGGTAGTAATCCCCAGTATATCCTGGTAGGGTAGTAATCCCCAGGGTATATCCCAGTATATCCTGGTAGGGTAGTAATCCCAGTATATCCTGGTAGGGTAGTAATCCCAGTATATCCTGGTAGGGTAGTAATCCCCAGGGTAGGGTAGTATCCCCAGTATATCCTGGTAGGGTAGTAATCCCCAGTATATCCTGGTAGGGTAGTAATCCCCAGTATATCCTGGTAGGGTAGTAATCCTCAGTATATCCTGGTAGGGTAGTAATCCCCGTCAGTATATCCTGGTAGGGTAGTAATCCCCAGTATATCATGGTAGGGTAGTAATCCCCAGTATATCCTGGTAGGGTAGTAATCCCCAGTATATCCTGGTAGGGTAGTAATCCCCAGTATATCCTGGTAGGGTAGTAATCCCCAGTATATCCTGGTAGGGTAGTAATCCCCAGTATATCCTGGTAGGGTAGTAATCCCCAGTATATCCTGGTAGGGTAGTAATCCCCAGTATATCATGGTAGGGTAGTAATCCCCAGTATATCCTGGTAGGGTAGTAATCCTCAGTATATCCTGGTAGGGTAGTAATCCCCAGTATATCCTGGTAGGGTAGTAATCCCCAGTATATCATGGTAGGGTATATCCTGGTAAGTAATCCCCAGTATATCCTGGTAGGGTAGTAATCCCCAGTATATCCTGGTAGGGTAGTAATCCCCAGTATATCATGGTAGTGATCCCAGTATATCCTGTAATCCCCAGTATATCCTGGTAGGGTAGTAATCCCAGTATATCCTGGTAGGGTAATCCCCAGTATAGTATATCCTGGTAGGGTAGGGTAGTAATCCCCAGTATATCCTGGTAGGGTAGTAATCCCCAGTATATCCTGGTAGGGTAGTAATCCCCAGTATATCCTGGTAGGGTAGTAATCCCCAGTATATCCTGGTAGGGTAGTAATCCCCAGTATATCATGGTAGGGTAGTAATCCCCAGTATATCCTGGTAGGGTAGTAATCCCCAGTATATCCTGGTAGGGTAGTAATCCCCAGTATATCCTGGTAGGGTAGGGTAGTAATCCCCAGTATATCCAGGTATATCCCCAGTATATCCTGGTAGGGTAGTAATCCCCAGTATATCCTGGTAGGGTAGTAATCCCCAGTATATCCTGGTAGGGTAGTAATCCCCAGTATATCCTGGTAGGGTAGTAATCCCAGTATATCCTGGTAGGGTAGTAATCCCCAGTATATCCTGGTAGGGTAGTAATCCCCAGTATATCCTGGTAGGGTAGTAATCCCCAGTATATCCTGGTAGGGTAATCCCCAGTAATCCCCAGTATATATCCTGGTAGGGTAGTAATCCCCAGTATATCCTGGTAGGGTAGTAATCCCCAGTATATCCTGTAGTATATCCTGGTAGGGTAGTAATCCCCAGTATATCCTGGTAGGGTAGTAATCCCCATATCCTGGTATATCCTGGTAGGGTAGTAATCCCCAGTATATCCTGGTAGGGTAGTAATCCCCAGTATATCCTGGTAGGGTAGTAATCCCAGTATATCCTGGTAGGGTAGTAATCCCCAGTATATCATGTAATCCCCAGTAATCCCCAGTATATCCTGGTAGGGTAGTAATCCCCAGTATATCCTGGTAGGGTAGTAATCCCCAGTATATCCTGGTAGGGTAGTAATCCCCAGTATATCCTGGTAGGGTAGTAATCCCCAGTATATCATGGTAGGGTAGTAATCCCAGTATATCCTGGTAGGGTATCCTGGTATATCATGGTAGGGTAGTAATCCCCAGTATATCATGGTAGGGTAGTAATCCCCAGTATATCCTGGTAGGGTAGTAATCCCCAGTATATCCTGGTAGGGTAGTAATCCCCAGTATATCCTGGTATAGTAATCCTGGTAGGGTAGTAATCCCCAGTATATCCTGGTAGGGTAGTAATCCCCAGTATATCCTGGTAGGGTAGTAATCCCCAGTATATCCTGGTAGGGTAGTAATCCCCAGTATATCCTGGTAGGGTAGTAATCCCCAGGTAGGGTATCCTGTATATCCTGGTAGGGTAGTAATCCCCAGTATATCCTGGTAGGGTAGTAATCCCCAGTATATCCTGGTAGGGTAGTAATCCCCAGTATATCCTGGTAGGGTAGTAATCCCAGTATATCCTGGTAGGGTAGTAATCCCCAGTATATCCTGGTAGTATATCCTGGTAGGGTAATAGTCCTGGTAGGGTAGTAATCCCCAGTATATCCTGGTAGGGTAGTAATCCTCAGTATATCCTGGTAGGGTGTAATCCCCAGTATATCCTGGTAGGGTAGTGATCCCCAGTATATCCTGGTAGGGTAGTAATCCTGGTAGGTATATCCTGGTAGGGTAGTAATCCCCAGTATATCCTGGTAGTAGTAATCCCCAGTATATCCTGGTAGGGTAGTAATCCCCACTATATCATGGTAGGGTAGTAATCCCCAGTATATCCTGGTAGGGTAGTAATCCCCAGTATATCCTGGTAGGGTAGTAATCCCCAGTATATCCTGGTAGGGTAGTAATCCCCAGTATATCCTGGTAGGGTAGTAATCCCCAGTATATCCTGGTAGGGTAGTAATCCCCAGTATATCATGGTAGGGTAGTAATCCCCAGTATATCCTGGTAGGGTAGTAATCCCCAGTATATCCTGGTAGGGTAGTAATCCCCAGTATATCCTGGTAGGGTAGTAATCCCCAGTATATCCTGGTAGGGTAGTAATCCCCAGTATATCCTGGTAGGGTAGTAATCCCAGTATATCCTGGTAGGGTAGTAATCCCCAGTATATCCTGGTAGGGTAGTAATCCCCAGTATATCCTGGTAGGGTAGTATCCCCATCCTGGTAGGGTAGTAATCCCCAGTATATCCTGGTAGGGTAGTAATCCCCAGTATATCCTGGTATATCCTGGGTAGGGTAGTAATCCCCAGTATATCCTGGGAGGGTAGTAAAAAGTATATCCTGGTAGGGTAGTAATCCCTGGTAGTATATCCTGGTAGGGTAGTAATCCCCAGTATATCCTGGTAGGGTAGTAATCCCCAGTATATCCTGGTAGGGTAGTAATCCCCAGTATATCCTGTATAGTCCCCAGTATATCCTGGTAGGGTAGTAATCCCCAGTATATCCTGGTAGGGTAGTAATCCCCAATATCCCCCAGTATATCCTGGTAGGGTAGTATATCCCCAGTATATCCTGGTAGGGTAGTAATCCCCAGTATATCCTGGTAGGGTAGTAATCCCCAGTATATCCTGGTAGGGTAGTAATCCCCAGTATATCCTGGTAGGGTAGTAATCCCAGTATATCCTGGTAGGGTAGTAATCCCAGTATATCCTGGTAGGGTAGTAATCCCCAGTATATCCTGGTAGGGTAGTAATCCCCAGTATATCCTGGTAGTATATCCTGTATATCCTGGTAGGGTAGTAATCCCAGTATATCCTGGTAGGGTAGTAATCCCCAGTATATCCTGGTAGGGTAGTAATCCCCAGTATATCCTGGTAGGGTAGTATCCTCAGTATATCCTGGTAGGGTAGGTATATCCTGTAATCCCCAGTATATATCCTGGTAGGGTAGTAATCCCCAGTATATCCTGGTAGGGTAGTAATCCCAGTATATCCTGGTAGGGTAGTAATCCCCAGTATATCCTGGTAGGGTAGTAATCCCCAGTATATCCTGGTAGGGTAGTAATCCCCAGTATATCCTGGTAGGGTAGTATATCCTGGTAGGGTAGTAATCCCCAGTATATCCTGGTAGGGTAGTAATCCCCAGTATATCCTGGTAGGGTAGTAATCCCCAGTATATCCTGGTAGGGTAGTAATCCCCAGTATATCCTGGTAGGGTAGTAATCCCCAGTATATCCTGGTAGGGTAGTAATCCCCAGTATATCCTGGTAGGGTAGTAATCCCCAGTATATCCTGGTAGGGTAGTAATCCCCAGTATATCCTGGTAGGGTAGTAATCCCCAGTATATCCTGGTAGGGTAGTA
>NW_024605338.1:0-4493 GCF_018296145.1 Oncorhynchus tshawytscha | reverse complement strand
GCCTTTAACCCTTTCATGCGTGAGTTCCAAATATCTCTAACGGTCACCCCAGCGTGAGTTTTATGCACGTGATGTTAGAACGTTCTCTCCATTCCAGAGTGTGATTGATACGTAACAGTACATTTAATCGGCGCTGCCCTCAAACCAAAGCACGCAGCCTGTTTTTATTTGTCAATTTTAAATTATTTTCTAATAAGTTTTTTTATTTCTAATAACAGTTTGAAATGAGGTGTGTTCCGCCTCATTCATTCACATACAAGTAGTCATTTTTACTTTTGCGGACCAATTATTTTTTTTTTTGTCATTTCTGACCCGGGACAAAATTCCCAAACACTTCTCAATTGTTTGTGCAGTTCAAGTCTGCAGACATTTGCTCATCTGCCGTCCTGCACACACGTGTTCATGGTTTCCACCTGTCGCCTGCATCGCAATCAAAGTTGTTTTTGTTACAATAATAACTTTGGAAATGTGTGCGTTTCTATCAAAGTGCCTTATTACGTTATAATAGTTTCTGCATGTCGTTTCTACTGTAGCATAATATTTTGGGTATATTCCTTATAACCGTGGACACGCAATGTAACGTTACTCATTTCATAACATTTATGGTGTTATACTCAATGATTAGGTAGCTAGCTACATTATTCTATTAGTTTCTGGAAAACAATGCTAATTGCGTCAGGGAAGTATTAGCATGTGTTGTATTTTGAAGCTACCCTGGCTTTATGACTCCCAAGTGGCACAGCGTCTCCGTGCTAGAGGCGTCACTACAGACACCCATCTTCAAATCCCGACTGCATTTCTATCAAAGTAAGTGCCTTATTACGTTATAATAGTTTCTGTGTGTCGTGTATACTGTGTCTACTGTAGCTCACTGTGTGTATGGAACATAATATATTTGTGTATATTCCTTATAACCGCGGACACGCTAGGTAACGTTACTCACCTTTTTATGGTGTTATATTAAATTGTGCTTATGTAGCTAGTTACATTCTTCTATTAGCTCTGTAAAAACAATGCTAAATGCATCAGAAGAAGATGTTGTATTTTGACGCTACCCCTGGAAAAATTTAGAAATATCTTATACCACTTGGTCGTTTTCTGAGTGCATTCCCCAAAGCTGTTTATCATGTCAGCCTTATCCACTGCCCCCCATTTTGAGGTTATAGTCAAGCACGCAGTCTGGTTTGATGTTTCTCTGTCTGGTTTGTTTCTCTCTCCGTCAGGTGGTCCAACTTCCCTGTGGCTGACATGGTTGCTGTATGGACAGAGGAGAGGACATGGACGCCTCGCTTGTCATGGAACTTTACTGCCAGCTGTTAACATTTTTTATTTTGTATAACGGGTCATTTAGGATGGCAGTAGCGTTGTTGATGAAATGCAGTCATAGCAGCAGAACTAGAAAGCAGTCATGGGAAAAGAGGGTGGCAAAGAAGGAGTTGCAAACATAGGATCTCTGCCCCAGTGTTCTCTTATGGAGTTCCTCTTTACGGTCACCAGAAATGTATACATTTCACTAATTGTGGCTGCTGCTGCCCCCACCCCCACTCCAGACTGGGACTCATCAACACAAACAGCAGGGCCAGGAGGGGTGAAATGGCTGGCAGCCTTCCAGCTACCACAGAACTCCTGTACTATCGGTCTGCCTCTGTCACCACCAGCATCTTCGAAGGGAACTGGGACTTTGTCAGTCGACAAGGGATCCTCTGTCACTGTCAGAACCTGATTCCTGACATTCAGACTCATTGTCAGAATTTTTAAAAAATCTCCATTTCTGCCTTTCTGAGTTGTCTCCTTTTGAAAGACATTGCTAATGCTACAGCTTAGCTCATTAGCTACGTACATAACAACACTGAATGGCTCAGAGTGGGAGTGAGAGGTTACGTGATTGACTGCCTGCACGCGCCATTTGTATCAATAAATCACTAACAGAAAATGTTTTGTGTAGTGTTCCTATATTTACTATTTTATTCACGTTTTTCAATTACCGTGATAAAATCATGCATTCCGATTTTTGCATAGATTGTAAAGGGCACATAGTATTTGTGTAAAATAATGTTTTGAAGGTCGTACTGATTATGAGCTAAGCTAATTCCAGCTATGTGTGTGGAGCCATGTTTGTTGACATACAATGCATTCTGGGTTTCACTTGATCGTCTGTCGACCAAAGATGCTATAGCAAAATGAGGTAAGAGTTCACAAATTTTTTGAGGACTTCCGGAAATTACTGGTGGGATGTGAACGACAGTAGATGACACCCCTTCAACATGCATACTATAAACAGACCAAACACATCTCGTCTTCTTATTATCTTCGGTTTCTGTGAGGAAAATGCATGGCTGCGCGCTGAAACTAATCTTCGGATTACTTTCGATTTCTATAAAGTGTTTTACATAGTTATTTCGATCAATGGTGAGCACACCCGTGATGTGATTAATTATACATAGTAATTGCTATTAGCAAATTCATAATGTAGTTTATGTCAGCCTAGAGCTAGAAAATATGACAGCTTGTGTGGGGTCAATCTTTGCTCAGTTAGTGCTAGAACAACTGTAGCCTACATTTTTCCGGTTAGGATGATTGTGTTATGCTATATATACTGTACTTCTGTGAATATCTGAACATTGCATCCCAAAATAAACTGCTCACATTCTGGACATAACTTTGCAAGGACTGTGTTTGTGTAAATAGTTTCTGAAAAAAGTGTGGCCAGCTCAAACGCTAATTGTTGCATCATTCGAAACTGGCCGTTCTAAACGAGCATTCTAAATGAGTGTTCTAATCACACATGTGCGATCGTACGCTTCAGGGACCACTGTAGAACGATCACACCCGTGTGATGGTACGTGTGAAAGGGTTAACAAGCCTTTAACAATCCTTTGACACTCCTTTAACAAGCCTTTGACACTCCTTTAATAAGCCTTTGACACTCCTTTAACAAGCCTTTGACAATCCTTTAACAAGCCTTTAACAAGCCTGTGACACTCCTTTAACAAGCCTTTGACACTCCTTTAACAAGCCTTTGACAATCCTTTAACAAGCCTTTAACACTCCTTTAATAAGCCTTTAACAAGCCTTTAACACTCCTTTGACACTCCTTTAACAAGCCTTTGACACTCCTTTAATAAGCCTTTGACACTCCTTTAACAAGCCTTTAACAAGCCTGTGACACTCCTTTAACAAGCTTTGACACTCCTTTAACAAGCCTTTGACAATCCTTTAACAAATTTAACAATAACTTTTTTAATAAAGCCTTTAACAAGCCTTTAACAACTTTTTTGACACTCCTTAACAAGCCTTTGACACTCGCTTAATAAGCCTTTTTGACACTCTTAACAAGCCTTTGACAATCCTTTAACAAGCCTTTAACAAGCTCTGTGACACTCCTTTAACAAGCCTTTGATAACTTTTAACAAGCCGTTAACAAGCCTTTGACAATCCTTTAATAAGCCTTTGACACCTTTTTAACAAGCCTTTGACAATCCTTTAATAAGCCTTTTGACACTCCTTTAACAAGCCTTTTGACAATCTTTAACAAGCCTTTAACAAGCCTTTTGACAATCCTTTAATATGCCTTTGACACTTCTTTAACAAGCATTTAACAATCCTTTAACAAGCCTTTAACAAGCCTTTGACACTCCTTTAACAAGCCTTTGACAATCCTTTAACAAGCCTTTAACAATCCTTTAATAAGCCTTTAACAAGCCTTTAACAATCCTTTGACACTCCTTTAACAAGCCTTTGACACTCCTTTAATAAGCCTTTGACACTCCTTTAACAAGCCTTTGACAATCCTTTAACAAGCCTTTAACAAGCCTGTGACACTCCTTTAACAAGCCTTTGACAATCCTTTAACAAGCCTTTAACAAGCCTTTGACAATCCTTTAATAAGCCTTTGACACTCCTTTAACAAGCCTTTGACAATCCTTTAATAAGCCTTTGACACTCCTTTAACAAGCCTTTGACAATCCTTTAACAAGCCTTTAACAAGCCTCTGACAATCCTTTAACAAGCCTTTGACACTCCTTTAACAAGCCTTTGACAATCCTTTAACAAGCCTTTAACAATCCTTTAATAAGCCTTTAACAAGCCTTTAACAATCCTTTGACACTCCTTTAACAAGCCTTTGACACTCCTTTAATAAGCCTTTGACACTCCTTTAATAAGCCTTTGACAAGCCTTTGACAATCCTTTAATAAGCCTTTGACACTCCTTTAACAATCCTTTGACAAGCCTTTAACAAGCCTTTGACACTCCTTTAACAAGCCTTTGACAATCCTTTAATAAGCCTTTGACACTCCTTTAACAAGCCTTTGACAATCCTTTAATAAGCCTGACACTCTAATAAGCCTTTGACACTCCTTTAACAAGCCTTTTAATAGTTTTTCCTTTGACACTCCCTTTAATAAGCCTTTGACAAGCCTTTGACAATCCTTTAATAATGCCTTTGACACTCCTTTAATAAGCCTTTGACAAGCCTTTGACAATCCTTTAAT
>NW_024605337.1:0-4490 GCF_018296145.1 Oncorhynchus tshawytscha | reverse complement strand
GACGTAAGGCCAATTGTGCATCGCCCCATGGACCTCCCGGTCGCGGCCGGTTGCGACAGAGCCTGGGCTCGAACCCAGAGTCTCTGGTGGCACAGAGACCACTGTGCCACCCGGGAGGCCCACTCTAGCAATTTTTGTTTTGTTACAAACTGTTGCGATAGATTGCAAACTTGCCCATTCTGGTTTTCTCACATGCGTGTTCTCTAGGCAGTTGGCTGATAAAGTGGACACTGGACAGATTAGGGTATATGATGAGATTGATAAAAACAAAATAGTTGTTACTTGGCAGCTAAGCATCAATCTTCATGTCACTAGCATACAAATGAAGACCCTTCATTTTATTGGAAAGGAGCATCAGTCTCATCACTGTGCACTTTCACCATCCTGTAGCCTAAACTGCATGCTTTTCCAAGTAGCAATGGGAGGACCACACAACATAGCATCGCGGGACTACAAATGTACCTCAACATGGTTATTCTATCAACAATTGCACAATAAATTGTTTCCACTGCGATTTGTTGCATAATACAATTTACCAACACAAAAGATCCCACCATGTCAAAGCGAAGAAATTGTCTGTTGACATTTATTAAATTGTAGCGATACTTCCTCTTTCCATCAGAGCTGTCGTGATTCTTTTTATACAGCATGACTTGACCGGCATAAACAGTGGACAATCATATGGTGGAGAAACCATGTTGTTAAAACATACATTTAGGAACTAGATTTGATTATCAAATGTCTCGCTTGAGATGAAACTAACTGATGCATACACCTTTTATTTAAATGAATAACATTGGAAATACATCTTCCTGCAGGTAGGCAAAATATCCACTTACCTGATAATCACCACACATTCATCCCTCTGTCTGTAGGTGTACTTTGACTACATGCACAGCTGGATCCAGATGCTGCAGCAGCTTCCCAGGCCTCCCACAGCCTGAAGAACCTTCTAGAGGAGGAGTGGGACTTTACCAGGTCATCACCCCTTACATCCAGGGGTGGGAGGCTCAGTCTGGGAAACTCTTCTGGTTAGTGTTTGACTGATTTTTGTTTCTTTGTTCAATTGTATCTCATGTTGAGTGTCTATACTCCCTTGGAAGCATCCAACTTGCTCCTCTTTAACATTGTGTTTAGTTAGCTCCGCTTGGCAAAGATCCCCTGTCCCTTCTCGCTCCGCAGTGATATTGCTGGGATGCTGCTCAAGTCCACTGGGGACTTCCTGGACGGGCCTGCAGAGGAGTGGTGATGAATTCTGGGAAAGTGCCGATGACAGTACAGTCTCAGACGAGATCAGGTATGTCTTGTTTTAGATGGTAGGAACTGCCAGGGACCTCATGATATGATATTATCACACCATACTTAGGTGCCAAAACAGTATGTATTGCAATAGTACATTTTATGTTCCCAAACGTATTGCTCATTGTATAGGTCTGCTAAAGAGAGATGAGAGTGAATGAGAAAATGGAAAAAGTGGTGAAAAACCTTGTTGGCTCACTATTTCAAAAGAAGATGAAGAATGAGCTATATGACTAGCGCCAGCTAACGCAACTTTGCAAAAAGTATATACACAGAGTATACAAAACGTTAACATCTGCCCTTTCCATGACCAGGTCAATCCAGGTGAAAGCTATGATCCTTATTGATGTCACTTGTTAAATCCACTTCAATCAGTGTAGATGAAGGGTAGAGACAGGTTAAAGAAGGATTTTAAGTCTTGAGAGAACTGAGACATGGATTGTGTGTGTGTGCCATTCAGAGGGTGAATGGGAAAGACAAAAGATTGAAGTGCCTTTGAACAGGGCATTGTAGTAGGTGCCAGGCGCGCCGGTTTGAACTGCAACGCTGCTGGGTTTTTCTCGCTCAACAGTTTCCTGTGTGCATTAAGAATGGTCACCACCCAAAGGAAATTCAGCCAACTTGACACAACTGTGGGAAGCATTGGCGTCAATATGGGCCAGCAATCCTGTAGAAACCTTTCGACACCTTGTAGAGTCCATGCCCCAACGAATTGAGGCTGTTCTGAGGGAAAAGGGTTAGGGTGCAAATTTAATTTTTAAAAATCTATTTTTATTAAAAAGTCTGTTAATAAGAACAAATTCTTATTTACAATGATGGCCTACCCGGCCAAACCTGGACGATGCTGGGCCAATTGTGCACCGCCCTTATGGGACTCTCAATCATGGGCCGGTTGTGATACAGCCTGGAATCGAACCAGGGTCTGTAGTGACGCCTCTAGCACTGAGATGCAGTTCCCTAGACCGCTGCACCACTCAGGAGCCCCATTAGGAAGGTGTTCCTATGTTTGGTATACTCAGTGTATATATAGATTTATACAACAGGTGGGTCTAATCCTGAATGCTAAATTAATGCTACTCCGCATTCCAGCCGGTGTCTATTCCACAAGTTACCACCGGCTAAATCTGATGTTAAAATGCCTATTTACTCTGTTCCATCTGACTGCACAATCCACTTTCTCATAAGCCCACCCAGGTAATTTATGAACTTGATCTCCACAATAAAAAGCATCCAGACATTATCTCGCATTTCTTTGACTAACATTTAGTTTTCAACAACAAAGATTTCTATAAACTTTGCTCTCTACAGACAGACAGGCAGGCAGCTTTTCTCAGTCAAAATCACGTATCAGGATAGTTTTTTATGGATATATATATATACTATATATATACATATACAAAGAACTATCAATAGAAAGCAGATCAAATGAAACTAAGTGCAGCAAGTTTGCAATATTTCCAGCTCTAGCTTGAAGTGATTGTGTTAGCTGTGTTGTTGGTTAGCTCCTCTGAACAACAGTGTCCATTTTCTATGTCAGTTGAAATCGTGCCTCATTAGCTCATTGTTAAGGATGTATCCAAATAAATGTCACTAGAAAACAGCTTATGCAAATGCCGTTACAGTGCCTTGCGAAAGTATTCGGCCCCCTTGAACTTTGCGACATTTCAGGCATAAAGATATAAAACTGTATTTTTGTTAAGAATCAACAACAAGTGGACACAATCATGAAGTGGAATGACATTTATTGGATATTTCAAACTGTTTTAACAAATCAAAAACTGAAAAATTGGGCGTGCAAAATTATTCAGCCTTTACTTTCAGTGCAGCAAACTTTCTCCAGAAGTTCAGTGAGGATCTCTGAATGATCCAATGTTGACCTAAATGACTAATGATGATAAATACAATCCACCTGTGTGTAATCAAGTCTCCATATAAATGCACCTGCACTGTGATAGTCTCAGAGGTCCCTTAAAAGCGCAGAGAGCATCATGAAGAACAAGGAACACACCACAGGCAGGTCCGAGATACTGTTGTGAAGAAGTTTAAAGCCGGATTTGATACAAAAAGATTTCCCAAGCTTTTAAACATCCCAAGGAGCACTGTGCAAGTTTGATAATATTGAAATGGAAGGGAGTATCAGACCACTGCAAATCTACCAAGACCTGGCCGTCCCTCTAAACTTTCAGCTCATACAAGGAGAAGACTGATCAGAGATGCAGCCAAGAGGCCCATGATCACTCTGGATGAACTGCAGAGATCTACAGCTGAGGTGGGAGACTCTGTCCATAGGACAACAATCAGTCGTATATTGCACAAATCTGGCCTTTATGGAAGAGTGGCAAGAAGAAAGCCATTTCTTAAAGATATCCATAAAAAGTGTCGTTTAAAAGTTTGCCACAAGCCACCTGGGAGACACACCAAACATGTGGAAGAAGGTGCTCTGGTCAGATGAAACCAAAATGGAACTTTTGGCAACAATACAAAACGTTATGTTTGGTGTAAAAGCAACACAGCTCATCACCTGAACACTCCATCCCCACTGTCAAACATGGTGGTGGCAGCATCATGGTTTGGGCTGCTTTTTCTTCAGCAGGGACAGGGAAGATGGTTAAAATTGATGGGAAGATGGATGGAGCCAAATACAGGACCATTCTGGAAGAAAACCTGATGGAGTCTGCAAAAGACCTGAGACTGGGACGGAGATTTGTCTTCCAACAAGACAATGATCAAAACATAAAGCAAAATCTACAATGGAATGGTTCAAAATAAACATAAACCAAGTCAAAGTCAGACCTGAATCAATCGAGAATCTGTGGAAAGAACTGAAAACTGCTGTTCCTGTCTCTCCATCCAACCTCACTGAGCTCGAGCTGTTTTGCAAGGAGGAATGGGAAAAATTTCAGTCTCTCGATGTGCAAAACTGATAGAGACATACCCCAGCGACTTACAGCTGTAATCGCAGCAAAGGTGGCGATACAAAGTATTAACTTAAGGGGGCTGAATAATTTTAGACACCCAATTTTTCAGTTTTTGATTTGTTATAAAAGTTTGAAATATCCAATAAATGTCGTTCCACTTCATGATTGTGTCCCACTTGTTGTTGATTCTTCACAAAAAAATACAGTTTTATATCTTTATGTTTGAAGCCTGAAATGTGGCAAAAGGTCGCAAAGTTCAAGGGGGGCCGAATA
>NW_024605336.1:0-4490 GCF_018296145.1 Oncorhynchus tshawytscha | reverse complement strand
TTAACTTTGTTAACCTCTTGAGCTTATGGCTCAATACTGCCCCCGTTGGAGGAAGTGCGTGCCCATAGTAAACTGAAAATATTTTTTTTCCAAAATTGCTAATATATGCATATAATAATAATTATTGAATAGAAAACACTCTAAAGTTTCTAAAACCGTTTAAATTATGTCTGTATGTAAAGCAGAACTCTCAGGGCAGCCTTTCTCCCAAACTCTCTCTTGTCAAGAGAAAAGTTGGGTCAACTTTGACGTCATCGCCCCCACCCTTCCCAGGCAGCTACCGATCTGGGAACAGTATGTATTTGTTCAGCGCGATGTCTGCTTTCAATTGGCACGTTCATTGTTTGAATTTCGCGCTCCCTCATCCTTTGGCGGGCGAAAATGCCCAGTTCACTCTCACATACATGCTGTCACGCCCTGGTCAAAGTATTTTGTGTTTATCTTTATGTATTTGGTCAGGCCAGGGTGTGGCATGGGGTTTTTGTAATTGTGGTGTGTTTGTCTTGGGGTTTTGGTGGTGGTATTGGGATTGTAGCTTAGTGGGTTGTCTAGCAAGGTCTATGGCTGTCTGGAGTGGTTCTCAATCAGAGGCAGGTGCTTATCGTTGTCTCTGATTGGGAACCATATTTAGGCAGCCATATTCTTTGAGTTTGTCGTGGGTGATTGTCCTTAGTGTCTTACTTGTACTCTCTGTTAGTTTGCACTAGATAGGCTGTTTTCGGTTTTCATTACGTTTATTGTTTTGTCGTGTTTAGTGTTTAGTCGTGTTTAGTGTTTAGTCGTGTTTACATTTTGGTTTAATAAATATGGATCGCAATCGACACGCTGCAGTTTGGTCCGACTCTCCTTCATCACCACTAGAAAACCGTTACAGAATCACCCACCACCAACGGACCAAGCAGCGTGTTAACAGGCAGGAACCACAGGAGAGGCAACAGAGGCAGCAGCAGCAGGAGCAGCAGCAGCTGCAGTGGGAGAGGCTGCACCACCTGGAGAAATGGACATGGGAGGAAGAACTGGACGGTAAAGGACCCTGGGCTCAGCCTGGAGAATATCGCCGCCCCAAGGAAGAACTGGAGGCGGCGAAAGCTGAGAGGCGCAGATATGAGGAGGCAGCACGGCGTAGCGGATGGAAGCCTGAGAATCAGCCCCAAAAATTTCTTGGGGGCTCAGGGAGAGTGTGGCAGAGTCAGGAGTCAGACCTGAGCCAACTCTCCCTGTTTATCGTGAGGAGCCAAGGAGGAGACCAGAACCAGAGACTGTGAAGGAGTTAATGGGGAAATTGGAGGAGAGAGAAATGAGGGAGTTGCTGTGTTGGTGCTTTTGCATGGAATTCGCCCGACGGAACGTGTTGGGGATTTGATGGCACCTGGGTTAGCGCTCCATACTCGTCCTGAGGTGCGTGTTAGTCGGCTGGTGAAGTTGGTGCCAGCCTCACGCACCAGGCCTCCTGTGCACATCCCTAGCCTTGCACATCCTGTGCCAACACTGCTCTCAAGATCTCCAGTACGCCTTCACGGTCTAGCCCATCCTGTGCCACCTCCACACTCCAGTCCTCCGGTAGCAGCTCCCCGCTCCAGGCTTCCTGTGCGTGTCCTCGGTCCAGTACCACCAGTACCAGCACCACGCATCAGGCCTACAGTGCGCCTCGCCTCTCTAGCGCTGTTAGAGCTTTCCTCATCTCCAGCGCTGCCGGAGCCTCCCGCCTGTTTAGCGCAGCCAGAGCCTTCCTCCTCTACAGCGCTGCCGGAGCCTCCCGCCTGTTTAGCGCAGCCAGAGCCTTTCTCCTCTCCTACGCTGCCGGAGTCTCCCGCCTGTTCAGCGCAGCCAGAGCCTTTCTCCTCTCCTACGCTGCCGGAGTCTCCCGCCTGTTCAGCGCAGCCAGAGCTGCCAGTCTACATGGAGCAGCCAGAGCTGCCAGTCTGTAAGAAGCCGCCAGAGCTGTCAGCCTATATGGAGCAGCTAGTGCCGCCAGTCTGCCCAGCGCCGCCAGTGCCCCCAGTCTGCCCAGCGTCGCCAGTCTGCCCAGCGCCGTCAGTTTGCCCAGCATCGCCAGTCTGCCCAGCGTCGCCAGTCTGCCCAGCGTCGCCAGTCTGCCCAGCGCCGTCAGTCTGCCCAGCATCGCCAGTCTGCCCAGCATCGCCAGTCTGCCCAGCGTCGTCAGTCTGCCCAGCGTCGCCAGTCTGCCCAGCGTCGTCAGTCTGCCCAGCGTCGTCAGTCTGCCCAGCACCGCCAGTATGCCCAGCGCCGCCAGTCTGCCCAGCGCCGCCAGTCTGCCCAGCAACGCCAGTCTGCCCAGCGCCGCCAGTCTGCCCAGCGCCGCCAGTCTGCCCAGCGCCGCCAGTCTGCCCAGCGCCGCCAGATCTACCAGTCAGCCAGACTCTTCCAGATCTGCCAGTCAACCAGACTCTTCCAGATCTGCCAGTCAACCAGACTCTTCCAGATCTGCCAGTCAACCAGACTCTTCCAGATCTGCCAGTCAACAAGACTCTTCCAGATCTGCCAGTCAGCCAGGATCTGCCAGCCAGTCAGCCAGGATCTGCCAGTCAGCCAGGATCTGCTGAAACCACCAGCCAGCCAGGAGCTGGTAGATCTATCTACCTGCCTGAGCTTCCTCTCTCACTCCTGAGCTTCCTCTCACTCCTGAGCTTCCTCTCACTCCTGAGCTTCCTCTCACTCCTGAGCTTCCTCTCACTCCTGAGCTTCCTCTCACTCCTGAGCTTCCTCTCACTCCTGAGCTTTCTCTCACTCCCGAGCTTCCCCTCAGTCCCGAGCTGCCTCGGTCCCGAGCTGTCCTTCAGTCCCGATCTGCTCCTCAGTCCAGTGGGATTCTGGGTGGGGACTACTAGGCCATGGTCGGCGGCGAGGGTGGACTATCCAGGGACGAAGGGAGAGGGGACTAAGACATTAAAGGAGTGGGGTCCACGTCCCGCGCCGGAGCCGCCACCATGGACAGACGCCCACCCGGACCCTCCCTATTGTTTTGAGGTGCGTTCGGGAGTCCGCACCTTAGGGGGGTTCTGTCACGCCCTGGTCAAAGTATTTTGTGTTTATCTTTATGTATTTGGTCAGGCCAGGGTGTGGCATGGGGTTTTTTGTAATTGTGGTGTGTTTGTCTTGGGGTTTTGGTGGTGGTATTGGGATTGTAGCTTAGTGGGTTGTCTAGCAAGGTCTATGGCTGTCTGGAGTGGTTCTCAATCAGAGGCAGGTGCTTATCGTTGTCTCTGATTGGGAACCATTTTAGGCAGCCATATTCTTTGAGTTTGTCGTGGGTGATTGTCCTTAGTGTCTTACTTGTACTCTCTGTTAGTTTGCACTAGATAGGCTGTTTTCGGTTTTCATTACGTTTATTGTTTTGTCGTGTTTAGTGTTTAGTCGTGTTTAGTGTTTAGTCGTGTTTACGTTTTGTTTAATAAATATGGATCGCAATCGACACGCTGCAGTTTGGTCCGACTCTCCTTCATCACCACTAGAAAACCGTTACACATGCACTCTATTGCGCGCGGCCGATTTGGGGAACGTTCTTTTCCAATAGACACCAGTTGAAGCCGGTTCGTTTGTTCGCGATGATCATTGTTTTACATGATAAAAACATCATTTTGCTCGATTCTGCACTTAGTTTGACCAGTTTAGTCAACATATAATATGTAATTTTGAAGTTTGATTGCGCAAGAGTGCGGGACCAGAAGGAGCAGAAGTTATTTTGGGTGCATTTCAGCTGAAGCTGTTAGCATATGCTAATACAAAGACGCACAACTTGAAACCAAACGATGTATTGGGTAAGTATGACTCCTTCTACGTCTTCTGATCGAAGAACATCAAAGGTAAGGGAATATTTATGTGGTTATTTTGGGTTTCTGTGGACTCCAAACGTAGAGGAGACACTGCTAATATCTGAGCGCCGACTCATAGCATAGACTAGTGAACGAATTCTGTAACGTTAAAAATAAATGTAACACAGCGGTTGTATTAAGAAGAAGTGTATCTTTGTAACTATATCTAGAACATGTATATTTAGTCATGTTTATTGCTTGTTATCTGACGTTATCTGTCCGAGCTATCATAATTTCTCGGACATTTTGAGTAGCATTTTTGAAATGTCGTCATTGTAAACAGAGATTTATGGATATTAATGGCATATTATTGAAAAAAAAAATGTACTGTGTAACATGTAATATTACTGTCATCTGATGAAGATTTTCAAAATGTTAGTGAATTATTTATTTTTTAATCCTACTTTTAAATTTTATATTTTTCTGGGACAAAATGGCCGCCGCTTGCATTTTTTTGTTTCGGTGGTGGTCTAATATAAATGTGTGCTATGTTTTCGCCGTAAAACATTTTAGAAATCTGACTTGCTGGGTAGATGAACAAGGTGTTTATCTTTCATTTGAGCTATTGGACTTGTGTAGGTGTGGAGGTTAAATATGTCTAAGAATATTTTTCACATTTTGCGTTATGCTAATGAGCTTGAGCCGTAGTCACGATCC
>NW_024605335.1:0-4489 GCF_018296145.1 Oncorhynchus tshawytscha | reverse complement strand
TTTTCATTACGTTTATTGTTTTGTAGTGTTTAGTGTTTAGTCGTGTTTACGTTTTGTTTAATAAATATGGATCGCAATCGACACGCTGCAGTTTGGTCCGACTCTCCTTCATCACCACTAGAAAACCGTTACAGAATCACCCACCACCAACGGACCAAGCAGCGTGTTAACAGGCAGGAACCACAGGAGAGGCAACAGAGGCAGCAGCAGCAGGAGCAGCAGCAGCTGCAGTGGGAGAGGCTGCACCACCTGGAGAAATGGACATGGGAGGAAGAACTGGACGGTAAAGGACCCTGGGCTCAGCCTGGAGAATATCGCCGCCCCAAGGAAGAACTGGAGGCGGCGAAAGCTGAGAGGCGCAGATATGAGGAGGCAGCACGGCGTAGCGGATGGAAGCCTGAGAATCAGCCCCAAAAATTTCTTGGGGGGCTCAGGGAGAGTGTGGCAGAGTCAGGAGTCAGACCTGAGCCAACTCTCCCTGTTTATCGTGAGGAGCCAAGGAGGAGACCAGAACCAGAGACTGTGAAGGAGTTAATGGGGAAATTGGAGGAGAGAGAAATGAGGAGTTGCTGTGTTGGTGCTTTTTGCATGGAATTCGCCCGACGGAACGTGTTGGGGATTTGATGGCACCTGGGTTAGCGCTCCATACTCGTCCTGAGGTGCGTGTTAGTCGGCTGGTGAAGTTGGTGCCAGCCTCACGCACCAGGCCTCCTGTGCACATCCCTAGCCTTGCACATCCTGTGCCAACACTGCTCTCAAGATCTCCAGTACGCCTTCACGGTCTAGCCCATCCTGTGCTACCTCCACACTCCAGTCCTCCGGTAGCAGCTCCCGCTCCAGGCTTCCTGTGCGTGTCCTCGATCCAGTACCACCAGTTCCAGCACCATGCACCAGGCCTTCAGTGTGCCTTGCCTGTTCAGCGCAGCCAGCGCTTTTCTCCTCTCCTGCGCTGCTGGAGTCTCCCGCCTGTTTAGCGCAGCCAGAGCCTTTCTCCTCTACAGCGCTGCCGGATCCTCCCGCCTGTTCAGCGCAGCCAGAGCCTTCCTCCTCTACAGCGCTGCCGGAGCCTCCCGCCTGTTTAGCGCAGCCAGAGCCTTTCTCCTCTCCTACGCTGCCGGAGTCTCCCGCCTGTTCAGCGCAGCCAGAGCTGCCAGCCTGCATGGAGAAGCCAGAGCTGCCAGCCTGCATGGAGCAGCCAGAGCTGTCAGTCCGCATAGAGCAGCCAGAGCTGTCAGTCCGCATAGAGCAGCCAGAGATGTCAGTCTGCATGGAGCAGCCAGAGATGTCAGTCTGCATGGAGCAGCCAGAGATGTCAGTCTGCATGGAGCAGCCAGAGATGTCAGTCTGCATGGAGCAGCCAGAGCTGTCAGTCTGCATGGAGCAGCCAGAGCTGCCAGTCTGCAAGGAGCAGCCAGAGCTGTCAGTCTGCATGGAGCAGCCAGAGCTGTCAGTCTGCATGGAGCAGCCAGAGCTGCCAGTCTGCATGAAGCAGCCAGTCTGCATGGAGCAGCCAGAGCTGTCAGTCTGCATGGAGCAGCCAGAGCTGCCAGTCTGCATGGAGCAGCCAGAGCTGCCAGTCTGCATGAAGCAGCCAGAGCTGTCAGTCTGCATGGAGCAGCCAGAGCTGCCAGTCTGCATGGAGCTGCCAGTCTGCAAGGAGCAGCCAGAGCTGTCAGTCTACATGAAGCAGCCCGAGCTGCCAGTCTGCATGAAGCAGCCAGTCTACATGGAGCAGCCAGAGCTGTCAGTCCGCATGGAGCAGCCAGAGCTGTCAGTCTACATGAAGCAGCCCGAGCTGCCAGTCTGCATGAAGCAGCCAGTCTACATGGAGCAGCCAGAGATGTCAGTCTGCATGGAGAAGCCAGAGCTGCCAGCCTGCATGGAGCAGCCAGAGCTGTCAGTCCGCATAGAGCAGCCAGAGCTGTCAGTCCGCATAGAGCAGCCAGAGATGTCAGTCTGCATGGAGCAGCCAGAGATGTCAGTCTGCATGGAGCAGCCAGAGATGTCAGTCTGCATGGAGCAGCCAGAGCTGTCAGTCTGCATGGAGCAGCCAGAGATGTCAGTCTGCATGGAGCAGCCAGAGCTGTCAGTCTGCATGGAGCAGCCAGAGCTGCCAGTCTGCAAGGAGCAGCCAGAGCTGTCAGTCTGCATGGAGCAGCCAGAGCTGTCAGTCTGCATGGAGCAGCCAGAGCTGCCAGTCTGCATGAAGCAGCCAGTCTGCATGGAGCAGCCAGAGCTGTCAGTCTGCATGGAGCAGCCAGAGCTGCCAGTCTGCATGGAGCAGCCAGAGCTGCCAGTCTGCATGAAGCAGCCAGAGCTGTCAGTCTGCATGGAGCAGCCAGAGCTGCCAGTCTGCATGGAGCTGCCAGTCTGCAAGGAGCAGCCAGAGCTGTCAGTCTACATGAAGCAGCCCGAGCTGCCAGTCTGCATGAAGCAGCCAGTCTACATGGAGCAGCCAGAGCTGTCAGTCCGCATGGAGCAGCCAGAGCTGTCAGTCTACATGAAGCAGCCCGAGCTGCCAGTCTGCATGAAGCAGCCAGTCTACATGGAGCAGCCAGAGATGTCAGTCTGCATGAAGCAGCCAGAGCTGCCAGTCTGCATGAAGCAGCCAGAGCTGTCAGTCTGCATGGAACAGTCAGAGCTGTCAGTCTGCATGGAGCAGCCAGAGCTGTCAGTCTACATGAAGCAGCCCGAGCTGCCAGTCTGCATGAAGCAGTCAGTCTACATGGAGCAGCCAGAGCTGTCAGTCCGCATGGAGCAGCCAGAGCTGTCAGTCTACATGAAGCAGCCCGAGCTGCCAGTCTGCATGAAGCAGCCAGTCTACATGGAGCAGCCAGAGATGTCAGTCTGCATGAAGCAGCCAGAGCTGTCAGTCTGCATGGAGCAGCCAGTCTGCATGGAGCAGCCAGTCTGCATGGAGCTGCCAGTCTGCATGGAGCTGCCAGTCTGCATGGAGCTGCCAGTCTGCAAGGAGCTGTCAGTCTGCACGGAGCTGTCAGTCTGCACGGAGCTGCCAGTCTGTAAGGAGCTGCCAGTCTGCAAGGAGCTGCCAGTCAGCACGGAGCCGCCAGAGCGGTCAGTCTGTAAGAAGCCGCCAGAGCTGTCAGCCTATATGGAGCAGCTAGTGCCGCCAGTCTGCCCAGCGTCGCCAGTCTGCCCAGCGTCGCCAGTCTGCCCAGCGCCGTCAGTCTGCCCAGCATCGCCAGTCTGCCCAGCATCGCCAGTCTGCCCAGCGTCGTCAGTCTGCCCAGCGTCGTCAGTCTGCCCAGCGTCGTCAGTCTGCCCAGCGTCGTCAGTCTGCCCAGCGCCGCCAGTCTGCCCAGCATCGCCAGTCTGCCCAGCGCCGCCAGTCTGCCCAGCGCCGCCAGTCTGCCCAGCGCCGCCAGATCTGCCAGTCAACCAGACTCTTCCAGATCTGCCAGTCAACCAGACTCTTCCAGATCTGCCAGTCAACCAGACTCTTCCAGATCTGCCAGTCAACCAGACTCTTCCAGATCTGCCAGTCAGCCAGGATCTGCCAGTCAGCCAGGATCTGCCAGTCAGCCAGGATCTGCTGAAACCACCAGCCAGCCAGGAGCTGGTAGATCTATCTACCTGCCTGAGCTTCCTCTCACTCCTGAGCTTCCTCTCACTCCTGAGCTTCCCTCTCACTCCTGAGCTTCCTCTCACTCCTGAGCTTCCTCTCACTCCTGAGCTTCCTCTCACTCCTGAGCTTCCTCTCACTCCTGAGCTTCCTCTCACTCCTGAGCTTCCTCTCACTCCTGAGCTTCCTCTCACTCCTGAGCTTTCTCTCACTCCTGAGCTTTCTCTCACTCCTGAGCTTTCTCTCACTCCCGAGCTTCCCCTCAGTCCCGAGCTGCCTCGGTCCCGAGCTGTCCTTCAGTCCCGATCTGCTCCTCAGTCCAGTGGGGTTCTGGGTGGGGACTACTAGGCCATGGTCGGCGGCGAGGGTGGACTATCCAGGGACGAAGGGAGAGGGGACTAAGACATTAAAGGAGTGGGGTCCACGTCCCGCGCCGGAGCCGCCACCATGGACAGACGCCCACCCGGACCCTCCCTATTGTTTTGAGGTGCGTTCGGGAGTCCGCACCTTAGGGGGGGGGGTTCTGTCACGCCCTGGTCAAAGTATTTTTGTGTTTATCTTTATGTATTTGGTCAGGCCAGGGTGTGGCATGGGGTTTTTGTAATTGTGGTGTGTTTGTCTTGGGGTTTTGGTGGTGGTATTGGGATTGTAGCTTAGTGGGTTGTCTAGCAAGGTCTATGGCTGTCTGGAGTGGTTCTCAATCAGAGGCAGGTGCTTATCGTTGTCTCTGATTGGGAACCATATTTAGGCAGCCATATTCTTTGAGTTTGTCGTGGGTGATTGTCCTTAGTGTCTTACTTGTACTCTCTGTTAGTTTGCACTAGATAGGCTGTTTTCGGTTTTCATTACGTTTATTGTTTTGTAGTGTTTAGTGTTTAGTCGTGTTTACGTTTTGTTTAATAAATA
>NW_024605334.1:0-4489 GCF_018296145.1 Oncorhynchus tshawytscha | reverse complement strand
AGGGAAGAGAGAGGGAGAGTGAGGTAAGAGAGAGAGAGAGAGCGAGAGGGAAGAGAGAGAAGAGGGAAAATAAAGAAGAGTTGTGCAGCATCACCACTATCAAACTGCCCCCAGAGAGTCTCCTTTCTGACTGCTGATGCAAAGTGGCAGCACACAGTGAAGGCTCCATATAAAACTACACATGTTGGTGAATCTGGGAACATTTATCAGCCCATTTCCTGACATAACTAATGTTGCATTACTAAATGTCACAGATACATAATGTGAATGTCTCTAAAAATTAAACCAAGATTAAACCAAAGCACATTATGTAATTGTATAACTACTTCATATATCTTTATCTATGACTGGTTTCATGTGTTCATCCATGTCTGAATCAGCTGTTACTGTCCTTGTTGCAGATTCTATCGATGGAGGTCTGATCCCTCAAAGCAGATCAAGTTCCTGGTGGATCTCCTGTCTCAAGCAGCAGAGTGGGAGGAGCAGACAGGAGAGAAGACACTGAAGCTGGTATCATCAGTGTGGACTTACAGCACCTTTCCCTTCTGTGAATGGGATCATGATGTTGAGGAATATCAATGTGATTTCCTGCTGGATCTGTACTCACATGTGAAGGACTCTGAGACTCAAACAGGCAGGAGTTTCCTACCAGCATTACAGCCAGTTTACCAGTCAGCTCCTGCAGTCTGGTCCATAGACCTCTCAGAGAGAAAGGCCTCCCTCCTCCTAGAAGTGCTGAAACTCCAACCAGAGAAGAAACCATTAGAGCTGAAGGGCTGGTCAGATGAAGAGAGTGAAGTGAGGAGTTTCCTTCAGTGTCTGTCCTACATCTCACAGCTGAGGTGAGTCTGAACATGTGGTGGTTAGTGATCATGTGATGCTAGTGGCTATTATCTTGTAGAAACATTTGACATATTAAACTTCAAGTGTTGGTAAACCTTGTAGCAGTATTGTTAGAGAGGGGTAAAGGTAGAGATTTGTTGGGACGTCAGACAGGTATTAACCCTGCTGAAAGGAAAAGAGTAGGATAGAGAGAGACCCACTACCAGACACACACACATCAGCAGAAGAGACTGTCTAGAGTGTAGCCTGTTAGCCAGATAGCCAGTGGAGAGAAAAGATAAGACACCATATAAAACACCCATCAGAGCACAGGGGGAACCCCACCAATTATACCTCATACAATAATGATGGCAGAGCAATTTAACGGCAACTTCATAGAAATAATATACAAGAAAGAACCCAGTCATCAACATGAGGATTTTCAGTAATCTGTATTACCTCCCAGTGGAGGAGTGCAGAGGGTATGAATGGTGGGGGTCATAGACAAACAAAGGCCTTAAAATGTCCACAATCTTTCTGGGCCACATGTCATTAGTACCACATCAATACAGTTCAAATAACAAGACACAATAAACTGGCAAGAAACCTCCCTTAACTAAAATGTCAACCCAAATACGTCTGGCAGGGCAATGATAGTCCAGCCACGCTGAACCTCAAAGGGAAGAAAATTGAAAAACTATAATAAAGTCTGCTGCAGTGTAAAGTCCTGGGGAGAGAGAGAGGGAGAGAGAGGAGAGAGAGGGGAGAGAGAGAGGGAGAGAGAGAGGGGAAGAGAGAGAAGAGAGAAAGTTGGGAGAGAAGAGAGAGAGTGAGAGAGAGAGGGAAGAGAGAGAGAGAGTGGAGAGGGAAGAGAGAGAGCGAGAGGGAAGAGAGAGAGAGCGAGAGGGGAAGAGCGAGAGGGAAGAGAGAGAGCGAGAGGGAAGAGAGAGAGCCGAGAGGGAAGAGAGAGAACAGTGAGTGGGAAGAGAGGGAAGAGAGAGAGAGGGAAGGGAGAGAGAGAGGGGGAAGAGATTTGAGAGTGGAGAGAGAGAGAGAGAGAGAGGGAAGAGAGAGAGTGAGAGAGAAGAGAGAGAGAGAGGAAGAGAGAGAGGAGAGAGAGAGAGAGAGAGAGGGAAGAGAGAGAGAGAGGGAAGAGAGAGAGAGAGAGGGAAGAGAGAGAGAGATGAGAGAGAGGGAGGGAGGAGAGATGGATGAGAGAGAGGGACGAGAGAGAGAGAGAGAGAGAGAAAGGACAAGAGAGGGACGAGAGAGAGAGAGGGACGAGAGGGGGGGAGAGGGAAGAGAGGAGAGGAGAGGGAAGAGAAAGAGAGAGGGAAGAGAGACGAGAGGGACGAGAGAGAGAGGGACGAGAGAGGACGAGAGAGAGAGGGAGAGAGAGAGGACGAGAGAGGGAGAGAGAGAGGGACGAGAGAGGGAGAGAGAGAGGACGAGAGAGGGAGAGAGAGAGGGACGAGAGAGGGATGAGAGAGAGAGAGAGAGGGAAGAGAGAGGATGAGAGAGAGAGAGGGACAAGAGAGGGATGAGAGAGGAGACCTAGAGGGAGAGGGACGAGAGAGAGAGAGAGGCCGAGAGAGAGAGGGACAGAGAGAGAAAGAGACAAGAGAGGGACGAGAGAGAGAGAGGGACGAGAGAGGGACGAGAGAGAGGGGAGAGTGAGGGACGAGAGAGAGAGAGAGGGGAGAGAGAGAGAGGGGAGAGAGAAAGAGGGGAGAGAGAGAGAGAGAGGGTGACGAGAGAGGGGGACGAGAGAGAGAGAGAGACAGACAAGAGAGAGGGAGAGAGAGAGGGATGAGAGAGAGCGGGACGAGAGAGAGAGAGATGAGAGGGACGAGAGAGAGAGAGAGGGATGAGAGAGAGAGGGACGAGAAAGTTAAAGTTAGAGAGACAGAGAGAGAGAGAGGGAAGAGAGAGAGAGAGCGAGAGGGAAGAGAGAGAGATAGAGGGAATGAGACAGAAGAGAGAGGGAATGAGAGGGAAGAGAGCGTGAGAGGGAAGATATAGAGAGAGAGTGAGAGAGAGGGGGAGAGAGAGAAGAGAGTGAGAGGGAAGAGAGAGAGAGAGTTAGGGGGAAGAGAGAGAGAGGAGAGGGGAGAGAGAGAGCGAGAGGGAAGAGAGAGAGAGAGTGAGAGGGAAGAGAGAGAGAGCGGAGGGAAGAGAGAGAGAGAGGAAGAGGGAGAGAGAGAGAGGGAAGAGAGAGAGTGAGAGGAAGAGAGAGAGAGAGTGAGAGGAAGAGAGAGAGAGAGAGAGGGAAGAGAGAGAGATAGAGGGAATGAGACGGAAGAGAGAGGGAATGAGAGGGAAGAGAGAGTGAGAGGGAAGATATAGAGAGAGAGTGAGAGAGAGGGGAGAGAGAGAGAGCGAGAGGGGAGAGAGAGAGTGAGAGGGAAGAGAGAGAGAGGGGTGAGAGAGAATGAGAGGGAAGAGGTGAGAGGGAGGAAAGAGAGCTTGAGCGAGAGGAAGAGAGAGAGAGGGAGAGAGAGAGAGAGGGGGAAGAGAGAGAGAGAGAGAGAGGGGGAGAGAGAGAGAGAGAGAGAGAGGGAGAGAGAGAGAGGAACAGAGAGAGGGGGAGGAGAGAGAGGGATGAGAGAGACAGGAGAAAGCTAAGAGAGAGAGAGAGGAGAGAGAGAGAGAGACTGAGGGAGAGAGAGAGGGAATGAGAGGGAATGAGAGGGAAGAGAGAGAGAGAGAGTGAGAGGGAGGGAAGATATAGAGAGAGAGTGAGAGGGAAGAGAGAGAGTGAGAGGGAAGAGAGAGAGCGAGAGGGGGAGAGAGAGAGTGAGAGGGAAGAGAGAGAGAGTGAGAGGGAAGAGAGAGAGAGGGGTGAGAGAGAATGAGAGGGAAGAGTGTGAGAGGGAAGAAAGAGAGCGAGCGAGAGGGAAGAGAGAGAGAGAGGGGAGAGAGAGAGAGAGAGGGAAGAGAGAGAGAGAGAGGGGGGAGAGAGAGAGAGAGAGGGAGAGAGAGGGAGAGGGAATAGAGAGAGAGCGAGAGGGAAGAGAGGGAGAGGGGAGAGAGAGAGAGGGGAGAGAGAGAGTGAGAGGGGAGAGAGAGTGAGAGGGGAGAGAGAGAGTGAGAGGGAGAGAGAGAGTGAGAGGGAAGAGAGAGAGAGTGAGAGGGAAGAGAGAGAGAGAGAGGGAAATGAGAGGGAAGAGAGAGAGGGAATGAGAGGGAAGAGAGAGCGAGAGGAGAGAGAGAGAGAGAGGGGGAGAGAGAGAGAGGGAAGAGAGAGAGAGGGAGAGAGAGAGAGGGAGAGAGTGAGAGGGAAGAGAGAGTGAGAGGGAAGAGAGAGCGAGAGGGGAGAGAGCGAGAGGGGAGAGAGAGAGAGGGAGAGAGAGAGAGGGAGAGGGAAGAGAGAGAGCGAGAGGGAGAGAGAGAGAGAGAGAGACAGAGAGAGAGAGTGAGAGGAAAGAGAGAGGGAATGAGAGGGAAGAGAGAGAGAGTGAGAGGGAAAAGAGAGAGTGAGAGGGAAGAGAGAGAGAGAGAGAGAGAGAGAGCGAGGGGAGAGAGAGAGAGAGACAGAGATAGAGAGTGAGAGGGAAGAGACAGAGATAGAGAGATAGAGGGGGGAGAGAGAGAGAGAGAGAGGGATGAGAGAGACAGGGAGAGAGGGAGAGAGAGAGAGGGGTGAGAGAGAATGAGAGGGAAGTGA
>NW_024605333.1:0-4489 GCF_018296145.1 Oncorhynchus tshawytscha | reverse complement strand
GGCTGCAGGGGCAGTATTGAGTAGCTTGATGAAAAGGTGCCCATTGTAAATGGCCAGCTCCACACTCTCAGTTGCTAATATATGCATATTATTATCAGTATTGGATAGAAAACACTCTGAAGTTTCTAAAACTGTTTGAATTATGTCTGTGAGTATAACAGACTCACATAGCAGGCAAATACCTGAGAAATTCCACTTCCTGTTTTTTCAGGTGGGTGACAGATCTTCAACCAAGCTCTCATTGAAATTACAGGGAGATATGGATGAGTTTTCACTTCCTACGCCTTCCACTAGATGTCAGCAGTCAATAGAACTTTGTCTGATGACTCTAATGTGAAGAGTGGTCGAATGACCCAGGAAATAGTCACCACTGCCACGAGTTGACCATGCAATCACTATGCGTGTTCACTTGCGTTCCACCGCTCATTTGAAATCATTCTAATTCTCCAGTTGGAACGTTATTCAAGATATATGTAAACAACATTCTAAAGATTGATTCAGTACATCGTTTGACATGTTTCTACTGACTGTTACGGAACTTTTGGACATTTCGTCACGTTATGGTGGACGCGCTTGGTGACTTTGAAATTGTTTACCAAAACGCGCTAACCAAAGTAGCTAATTGGACATAAATACCGGACATTTTTTAACAAATCAAGCATCTATTGTCGACCTGGGATTCCTAGGACTGCATTCAGATGAAGTTCATCAAAGGTAAGGAAACATTAATCATGCTTTTTCTGGTTTCTGTTGACTCCAACATGGCTGCTAATTTGGCTTCTGTTCTGAGCGCCGTCTCAGATTATTGCATGTGTTGCTTTTTCCGTAAACTTTAAAAAAAAATCTGACACAGTGGTTGCATAAAGGAGAGGTATATCTATAATTCCATGTGTATAACTTGTATTAACATCTACATTTATGCTGAGTATTTCTGTTGAAATGATGTGTCTATGCAAAATCACTTGATGTTTTTGGAACTAGTGAATCTAAATAGCCTATGTAAACTCAGATTATTTTATATAAATATGAACTTTATCAAACAAAACATGCATGTATTGTGTAACATGAAGTCCAATGAGTGTCATCTGATGAAGATAATTCAAGGTTAGTGATTCATTTTATCTTTTTTTTCTGTTTTTATGAATGCTATATTTCACTGGAAAATGGCTGTACTTATTGTGGTTTGGTGGAGACCTAACATAATCATTTGTAGTGCTTTCGCTGAAAAACCTATTTGAAATCGGACACTTTGGTGGGATTAACAACAAGATTACCTTTAAAATGATAGAAGACACATGTATGTTTTAGGAATTGTAATTATGAGATTTCTGTAGTTTGAACTTGGTGCCCTCTATTTTCACTAGTAGTTGTCATATCGATCCCGGTATTGGGATTGCAGCCATAACAAGTTAACGGTAGGCCTAGACAATGTCTTGCTTCTTGAGAACAGGACTACACATACAAAACAATTTAGGTTAACCTGGTGTTTTTATTTGAGGAGAAGAGTGATGTGTTAAGACGTGTATGCTATAAATGTTGAAGCCAATTTCAACAATGTTCATTGTAAAAACTAAACATATTGAGCAAACACTGCATTTTTTTACTAGTTACTGTAGCCTATGATATTTAATAAACTGTAGTATAAATCCACAAGGACTAAATTGAGAATAATCCGTGCCCCCAGATAAAGTGAATAGGAGGAAATGCAAAGACAGTCAATCTACAGAACTTGAGACAACGGCATGCCGTCTTATGCCATGAAACGTGTTGATCGTCACACCTCCAATTATTAATCAAAACCCAGGCCTTTCACGCCACCACCAGCTATTCCACTCATAGTTCCCGCTGTGAAAATGGCACAAATTATTCTGACAGACACCTGGAGGCAAGATTTACCATTGCATTAGATTTGTTAAAATAAATACACAGTTGTTGAAGTAACTGCCCAGTGACAATCTAACTTTCCAAAGTTAATATTCTGTTAACACATACACTTCAAAAAACCCATCTCAAACTTGTATCTCAAACAGGCAGTTTTAAAAATGCTTGCCGTTTCCTCATAGATGATGTCATCCTCCTGCAGGGGATGAGCTGGCCAATCAGCAGTCTACTTACATGATGTGGTTGGGGTACGCTCACACCATTCTAACACAGAAGCTGCTTTTGTTTCCTTTTTTGGAATGAAAACTATTTCAATGTAATTATAGGTCACACTGGACAGTTACCTCAACATCAGAAGATCAACAAAGCAGGTATGGTAAAGAGATAGCGTTGACTGTGGGCTTCCTCTGTAGTTGACTATTTTTTCTCTAGTTACCTCTTACAGCCACTGAGACGCCAGCGTCTCACCTAGCCAACAGGAAATGGAAATGCGTAGCGCCAAATGCTAATAGTACTCGATAAAACTCAAACTTTCATTAAAGCACACATGCAGGGTACTCAATTAAAGCTACACTCGTTGTGAATCTAGCCAACATGTCAGATTTTAAAAATGCTTTTCGGCGAAAGCATGAGAAGCTATTATTTGATAGCATGCACCCCCCGAAATACCTGAACGAGACGTAAACAAAAGAATTAGCGTAGCCGGCGCTACACAAAACACAGAAATAAAATATAAAACATGCATTAACTTTGACGAGCTTCTTTGTTGGCACTCCAATATGTCCCATAAACATCACAATTGGTTCTTTTTTCGATTAATTCCGTCCATGTATACCCAAAATGTCCATTTATGAAGCCCGTCTGATCCAGAAAAAAACAGCTTTCCAAAACGCAACGTAATTTTTTTAAATTAAAAAAGTTGCCTATAAACTTTGCCAAAACACTTCAAACTACTTTTGTAATCCAACTTTAGGTATTTGTAAACGTTAATAATCGATCAAATTGATCACGGGGCGATCTGTATTCAATAGCAGCAAGTCTTGAAATCATGGACGATTTTCTTTCTTTCATAACTTCCCACGGTGTACCCTCTGACAGGAAGTGCCTATTCCTCATTTCACCAAAGATTAACTTCAACCCAATTCCCAAGACTGGCGACATCGTGTGGAAGCTGTAGGAACTGTAAACTGGGCGCTATCTATTTTCCCTTGCCATAGACAATACAGGGAACTGGCAGAGGGATATATATTTTTTTTTTGTGAACAGTTTTTCCTTGGGGTTTTGCCTGCTACACACGTTCTGTTAAAGTCACAGACATGATTTAACGAGTTTTATAAACTTCAGAGTGTTTTCTATCCATACATACTAATCATATGCATATACAGTGCCTTGCGAAAGTATTCGCCCCCCTTGAACTTTGCGACCTTTTGCCACATTTCAGGCTTCAAACATAAAGATATAAAACTGTATTTTTTTGTGAAGAATCAACAACAAGTGGGACACAATCATGAAGTGGAACGACATTTATTGGATATTTCAAACTTTTTTAACTAATCAAAAACTGAAAAATTGGGCGTGCAAAATTATTCAGCCCCTTTACTTTCAGTGCAGCAAACTCTCTCTAGAAGTTCAGTGAGGATCTCTGAATGATCCAATGTTGACCTAAATGACTAATGATGATAAATACAATCCACCTGTGTGTAATCAAGTCTCCGTATAAATGCACCTGCACTGTGATAGTCTCAGAGGTCCGTTAAAAGCGCAGAGAGCATCATGAAGAACAAGGAACACACCAGGCAGGTCCGAGATACTGTTGTGAAGAAGTCCCATGATCACTCTGGATGAACTGCAGAGATCTACAGCTGAGGTGGGAGACTCTGTCCATAGGACAACAATCAGTCGTATATTGCACAAATCTGGCCTTTATGGAAGAGTGGCAAGAAGAAAGCCATTTCTTAAAGATATCCATAAAAAGTGTTGTTTAAAGTTTGCCACAAGCCACCTGGGAGACACACCAAACATGTGGAAGAAGGTGCTCTGGTCAGATGAAACCAAAATTGAATTTTTTGGCAACAATGCAAAACGTTATGTTTGGCGTAAAAGCAACACAGCTCATCACCCTGAACACACCATCCCCACTGTCAAACATGGTGGTGGCAGCATCATGGTTTGGGCCTGATTTTCTTCAGCAGGAACAGGGAAGATGGTTAAAATTGATGGGAAGATGGATGGAGCCAAATACAGGACCATTCTGGAAGAAAACCTGATGGAGTCTGCAAAAGACCTGAGACTGGGACGGAGATTTGTCTTCCAACAAGACAATGACCCAAAACATAAAGCAAAATCTACAATGGAATGGTTCAAAAATAAACATATCCAGGTGTTAGAATGGCCAAGTCAAAGTCCAGACCTGAATCCAATCGAGAATCTGTGGAAAGAACTGAAAATTGCTGTTCACAAATGCTCTACATCCAACCTCACTGAGCTCGAGCTGTTTTGCAAGGAGGAATGGGAAAAATTTCAGTCTCTCGATGTGCAAAACTGATAGAGACATACCCCAAGCGACTTACAGCTGTAATCGCAGCAAAAGGTGGCACTACAAAGTATT
>NW_024605332.1:0-4488 GCF_018296145.1 Oncorhynchus tshawytscha | reverse complement strand
GTCACGCCCTGGTCAAAGTATTTTGTGTTTATCTTTATGTATTTGGTCAGGCCAGGGTGTGGCATGGGGTTTTTGTAATTGTGGTGTGTTTGTCTTGGGGTTTTGGTGGTGGTATTGGGATTGTAGCTTAGTGGGTTGTCTAGCAAGGTCTATGGCTGTCTGGAGTGGTTCTCAATCAGAGGCAGGTGCTTATCGTTGTCTCTGATTGGGAACCATATTTAGGCAGCCATATTCTTTGAGTTTGTCGTGGGTGATTGTCCTTAGTGTCCTATGTGTACTCGTTGTTAGTTTGCACCCAGATAGGCTGTTTTGGGCTTCGCTTATTGTTGTTTTTTGTAAGTTCGTGTTTTTGTTATATTAAACATGGATCGCAATCGACACGCTGCAGTTTGGTCCTAGCTCTCTTTCATCACCACTGAAAACCGTTACAGAATGCCACCACCCACAACCAGCTGGGCAGGTCAAACAGGCAGGAGCAGCCGAAAAAGGAGTTGCACCACCTGGAGTTATGGACATGGGAGGAATTGGAGTGGTAAAGGACCCTGGAATGAGCCTGGGAGATTATTGTCGCCCCAAAGCCGAGCTGGAGGCAGCAAAAGCAGGCGGCATTATGAGGAGCTAGCACGGCAGAGCGGATGGAAGCCAGAGAGTCAGCCCCAAAAATTTCTTGGGGGCCACAGGGAGTATGGCTATGCCAGGTAGGAGACCTGCGCAAACTCCCTGTGCTTACCGAGGGCTGGAGAGACCGGGCAGGCACCGTGTTATGCTGTGGAGCGCACGGTGTCTCCAGTGCGGGTGCACAGCCCGGTTCGGTATATTCCAGCTCCTCGTATCGGCCGGGCTAGAGTGGGCATCGAGCCAGGTAGGTTGGGCAGGCTCGGTGCTCAAGAGCTCCAGTGCGCCTGCACGGTCCCGGTCTATCCAGTACCACCTCCACACCCCAGCCCTCCTCCGGGCAGCTCCCGCACCAGGCTTCCTGTGCGTGTCCTCGATCCAGTACCACCAGTTCCAGCACCACGCACCAGGCCTTCAGTGTGCCTCGCCTGTTCAGCGCAGCCAGCGCTTTCTCCTCTCCTGCGCTGCTGGAGTCTCCCGCCTGTTTAACGCAGCCAGAGCCTTTCCTCCTCTACAGCGCTGCCGGAGCCTCCCGCCTGTTCAGCGCAGCCAGAGCCTCTCCTCTACAGCGCCTCCCGCCTGTTCAGCGCAGCCAGAGCCTTCCTCCTCTACAGCGCTGCCGGAGCCTCCCGCCTGTTTAGCGCAGCCAGAGCCTTTCTCCTCTCCTGCGCTGCCGGAGTCTCACGCCTATCTAGCGCTGTTAGAGCTTTCCTCATCTCCAGCGCTGCCGGAGTCTTCCGCCTGTTTAGCGCAGCCAGAGCCTTCCTCCGACACAGCGCTGCAGGAGTCTCCCGCCTGTTCAGCGCAGCCAGAGCTGCCAGTCTGCATGAAGCAGCCAGAGCTGTCAGTCTGCATGGAGAAGTCAGAGCTGTCAGTCTGCATGGAGCAGTCAGAGCTGTCAGTCTGCATGGAGCAGTCAGAGCTGTCAGTCTGCATGGAGCAGCCAGAGCTGTCAGTCTACATGAAGCAGCCCGAGCTGCCAGTCTGCATGAAGCAGCCAGTCTGCATGGAGCAGCCAGAGCTGTCAGTCTACATGAAGCAGCCCGAGCTGCCAGTCTGCATGAAGCAGCCAGTCTACATGGAGCAGCCAGAGCTGTCAGTCCGCATGGAGCAGCCAGAGCTGTCAGTCCGCATGGAGCAGCCAGAGCTGTCAGTCTGCATGGAGCAGCCAGAGCTGTCAGTCCGCATGGAGCAGCCAGAGCTGTCAGTCTACAGGAAGCAGCCCGAGCTGCCAGTCTGCATGAAGCAGCCAGTCTACATAGAGCAGCCAGAGCTGCCAGTCTGCATGAAGCAGCCAGAGCTGTCAGTCTGCATGGAGCAGTCAGAGCTGTCAGTCTGCATGGAGAGCCAGAGCTGTCAGTCTACCCGAGCTGCCAGTCTGCATGAAGCAGTCAGTCTACATGGAGCAGCCAGAGCTGTCAGTCCGCATGGAGCAGCCAGAGCTGTCAGTCTACATGAAGCAGCCCGAGCTGCCAGTCTGCATGAAGCAGCCAGTCTACATGGAGCAGCCAGAGCTGTCAGTCTGCATGAAGCAGCCAGAGCTGTCAGTCTGCATGGAGCAGCCAGTCTGCATGGAGCAGCCAGTCTGCACGGGCTGTCAGTCTGCACGGAGCTGTCAGTCTGTAAGGAGCTGCCAGTCTGCAGAGGAGCTGCCAGTCTGCAAGGAGCTGCCAGTCAGCAGGAGCCGCCAGAGCGGTCAGTCTGTAAGAAACCGCCAGAGCTGTCAGCCTATATGGAGCAGCTAGTGCCGCCAGTCTGCCCAGCGCCGCCAGTGCCCCCAGTCTGCCCAGCATCGCCAGTCTGCCCAGCGCCATCAGTCTGCCCAGCATCGCCAGTCTGCCCAGCATCGCCAGTCTGCCCAGCATCGCCAGTCTGCCCAGCATCGCCAGTCTGCCCAGCACCGCCAGTCTGCCCAGCGTCGTCAGTCTGCCCAGCGCGTCGTCAGTCTGCCCAGCACCGCCAGTCTGCCCAGCGTCGCCAGTCTGCCCAGCGTCGCCAGTCTGCCCGGCGCCGCCAGTCTGCCCGGGCGCCGCCAGTCTGCCCCGGCGCCGCCGGGTCTGCCAGACAGATCGCCAGTCTGCCAGACTCTTCCAGATCTGCCAGTCAGCCAGACTCTTCCAGATCTGCCAGTCAACCAGACTCTTCAGATCTGCCAGTCAACCAGACTCTTCCAGATCTGCCAGTCAACCAGACTCTTCCAGATCTGCCAGTCAACCAGACTCTTCCAGATCTGCCAGTCAACCAGACTCTTCCAGATCTGCCAGTCAGCCAGGATCTGCCAGTCAGCCAGGATCTGGTGAAACCACCAGCCAGCCAGGAGCTGGTAGATCTATCTACCTGCCTGAGCTTCCTCACTCCTGAGCTTCCTCTCACTCCTGAGCTTCCTCTCACTCCTGAGCTTCCTCTCACTCCTGAGCTTCCTCTCACTCCTGAGCTTTCTCTCACTCCTGAGCTTTCACTCCTGAGCTTTCTCTCACTCCTGAGCTTTCTCTCACTCCTGAGCTTTCTCTCACTCCCGAGCTTCCCCTCAGTCCCGAGCTGCCTCGGTCCCGAGCTGTCCTTCAGTCCCGATCTGTTCCTCAGTCCAGTGGGGTTCTGGGTGAGGACTACTAGGCCATGGTCGGCGGCGGGGTGGACTATCCAGGGACGAAGGGGAGGGGACTAAGACATTAAAGGAGTGGGGTCCACGTCCCGCGCCGGAGCCGCCACCATGGACAGACGCCCACCCGGACCCTCCCTATTGTTTTGAGGTGCGTTCGAGTCCGCACCTTAGGGGTTCTGTCACGCCCTGGTCAAAGTATTTTGTGTTTATCTTTATGTATTTGGTCAGGCCAGGGTGTGGCATGGGGTTTTAATAATTGTGGTGTGTTTGTCTTGGGGTTTTGGTGGTGGTATTGGGATTGTAGCTTAGTGGGTTGTCTAGCAAGGTCTATGGCTGTCTGGAGTGGTTCTCAATCAGAGGCAGGTGCTTATCGTTGTCTCTGATTGGGAACCATATTTAGGCAGCCATATTCTTTGAGTTTGTCGTGGGTGATTGTCCTTAGTGTCCTATGTGTACTCGTTGTTAGTTTGCACCAGATAGGCTGTTTCGGTTTCGTTTATTGTTTTTTGTAAGTTTGTGTTTTTTTGTTATATTAAACATGGATCGCAATCGACACGCTGCAGTTTGGTCCGACTCTCTTTCATCACCACTAGAAAACCGTTACAATATATATATACATTTTTTAAATTTTTTCATCTGTCAGATATTGACAAAATTATAGCACATAAAACATTTTACTGGCATGGACAAATAATTGATTAATTTCAGGAATTTTTTATTATTGTAAAATGTCACTTAAATTTTCTTAGAATGTACTCATACATACATTTTGAAACAGCGATCAGTTTAAAAATATATAAATGTGTTAAAATAAAGAAAATTATATGTGCCACATTTGCATAAATACATAGGGTGTATTTGCATATATGAAATATCTTAACATAAAGTGATGGAACAAAGCTACAACCACTCCAACGACTTGTCTAGACCTGCCTGCCCTGACCTCGCTGTCTAAACTCCCTCATTAATTACTGCTGTCACATTCTGTTGCATAATTCAGCAAGTGTGTCAAGTGGGCGACAGGTAGCCTAGTGGTTAGCTTAAAAAATAAAGGAGAGCCGCACACTCTAGGAGCTCAGATGCAAAATTTTAATTTACCAACGTTTCGACAGCCAAGCTGTCTTCATCAGGGTACAGTCCTAGTGGTTAGAACTGTTGGACTTGTAACCAAAAGGTTGCAAGATCAAATCTGTCGTTCTATCCCTGAACAAGGCAGTTTAACCCACTGTTCCTAGGCCGTCATTGTAAATAAGAATTTGTTCTTAACTGGC
>NW_024605331.1:0-4484 GCF_018296145.1 Oncorhynchus tshawytscha | reverse complement strand
GTCCCTATTATATTAAGACAGACCAGCTACATCTACTGACTCTATTATATTATGACAGACCAGCTAGATCTACTGTCTCTACTATATTATGACAGACCAGCTAGACCTAATGTCCCTATTATATTATGATAGACCAGCTAGATCTACTGTATCGATTATATTATGACAGACCAGCTAGATCTACTGTCTCTACTATATTATGACAGACCAGCTAGATCTACTGTATCTATTATATTATGACAGACCAGCTAGATCTACTGTTTCTAATACATTATGACAGACCAGCTAGATCTACTGTCTCTACTATATTATGACAAACCTGCTAGATCTACTGTATCTATTATATTGTGACAGACCAGATTGATCTACGGTCCCTATTATATTATGACCTACCAGCTAGATCTACTGTCTCTACTATATTATGACAGACCAGCTAGATCTACTGTCTTTATTATATTAATGACAGACCGGCTAGATCTACTGTATCTATTATATTATGACAGACCAGCTAGATCTACTGACTCTATTATATTATGATAGACCAGCTAGATCTACTGTCTCTACTATATTATGACAGACCAGCTAGATCTACTGTATCTATTATATTATGACAGACCAGCTAGATCTACTGTCTCTATTATATTATGACAGACCAGCTAGATCTACTGTCTCTATTATATTATGACAGACCAGCTAGATCTACTGTCTATTATATTATGACAGACCAGCTAGATCTACTGTCTCTATTATATTATGACAGACCAGCTAGATCTACTGTCTCTATTATATTATGACAGACCAGCTAGATCTACTGTCTCTATTATATTATGACAGACCAGCTAGATCTACTGTCTCTACTATATTATGACAGACCAGCAAGACCTAATGTCCCTATTATATTAAGAGAGACCAGCAATATCTACTGACTCTATTATATTATGACAGACCAGCAAGACCTAATGTCCCTATTATATTAAGACAGACCAGCTAGATCTACTGACTCTATTATATTATGACAGACCAGCTAGATCTGCTGTATCTATTATATTATGACAGACCAGCTAGATCTACTGTCTCTACTATATTATGACAGACCAGCTAAATCTACTGCCTCTATTATATTATGACAGACCAGCTAGATCTACTGTATCTATTATATTATGACAGACCACCTAGATCCTCTGTTTCTAAAACATTATGACAGACCAGCTAGATCTACTGTTTCTAATACATTATGACAGACCAGCTAGATCTACTGTCTCTACTATATTATGACAGACCAGCAAGACCTAATGTCCCTATTATATTATGACAGACCAGCTAGATCTACTGCCTCTATTATATTATGACAGACCAGCTAGATCTACTGACTCTATTATATTATGACAGACCAGCTAGATCTACTGTCTCTACTATATTATGACAGACCAGCAATATCTACTGACTCTATAATATTATGACAGACCAGCAAGACCTAATGTCCCTATTATATTAAGACAGACCAGCTAGATCTACTGACTCTATTATATTATGACAGACCAGCTAGATCTACTGTCTCTATTATATTATGACAGACCAGCTAGATCTACTGACTTTATTATATTATGACAGACCAGCTAGATCTACTATATATTATGACAGACCAGCTAGATCTACTGTCTCTATTATATTATGACAGACCAGCTAGATCTACTGTATCTATATATTATGACAGACCAGCTAGATCTACTGTCCTCTATTATATTATGACAGACCAGCTAGATCTACTGATCTATTATATTATGACAGACCAGCTAGATCTACTGTATCTATTATATTATGACAGACCAGCTAAATCTACTGTCTCTATTATATTATGACAGACCAGCTAGATCTACTGTCTATTATATTATGACAGACCAGCTAGATCTACTGTCTCTACTATATTATGACAGACCAGCTAGACCTAATGTCCCTATTATATTATGACAGACCAGCTAGATCTACTGTCTCTATTATATTATGACAGACCAGCTAGATCTAGATCTACTGTCTCTATTATATTATGACAGACCAGCTAGATCTACTGTATCTATATATATTATGACAGACCAGCTATTATATTATCTACTGTCTCTATTATATTATGACAGACCAGCTAGATCTACTGACTCTATTATATTATGACAGACCAGCTAGATCTACTGTCCCTATTATATTATGACAGACCAGCTAGATCTACTGTCTCTATTATATTATGACAGACCAGCTAGATCTACTGTCCTCTATTATATTATGACAGACCAGCTAGATCTACTGTCTCTATTATATTATGACAGACCAGCAAGACCTAATGTCCCTATTATATTAAGACAGACCAGCTATATCTACTGACTCTATTATATTATGACAGACCAGAAAGACCTAATGTCCCTATTATATTAAGACAGACCAGCTACATCTACTGACTCTATTATATTATGACAGACCAGCTAGATCTACTGTCTCTACTATATTATGACAGACCAGCTAGACCTAATGTCCCTATTATATTATGACAGACCAGCTAGATCTACTGTATCTATTATATTATGACAGACCAGCTAGATCTACTGTCTCTACTATATTATGACAGACCAGCTAGATCTACTGTATCTATTATATTATGACAGACCAGCTAGATCTACTGTTTCTAATACATTATGACAGACCAGCTAGATCTACTGTCTCTACTATATTATGACAGACCAGCTAGATCTACTGTATCTATTATATTATGACAGACCAGCTAGATCTACTGTCCCTATTATATTATGACCTACCAGCTAGATCTACTATATTATGTCTCTATTATATTATGACAGACCAGCTAGATCTACTGTCTTTATTATATTATGACAGACCAGCTAGATCTACTGTCTCTATTATATTATGACAGACCAGCTAGATCTACTGTCTCTATTATATTATGACAGACCAGCTAGATCTACTGTCTCTATTATATTATGACAGACCAGACTAGATCTATTATGACTGTCTATCTCTATTATATTATGACAGACCAGCTAGATCTACTGTCTCTATTATATTATGACAGACCAGCTAGATCTACTGTCTCTATTATATTATGACAGACCAGCTAGATCTACTGTCTATTATATTATGACAGACCAGCTAGATCTACTGTCTCTATCTACTATATTATGACAGACCAGCTAGACCTAATGTCCCTATTATATTATGACAGACCAGCTAGATCTGCTGTCTCTATTATATTATGACAGACCAGCTAGATCTACTGACTCTATTATATTATGACAGACCAGCAAGACCTAATGTCCCTATTATATTAAGACAGACCAGCTAGATCTACTGACTCTATTATATTATGACAGACCAGCTAGACCTAATGTCCCTATTATATTATGACAGACCAGCTAGATCTACTGTATCTATTATATTATGACAGACCAGCTAGATCTACTGTCTCTATTATATTATGACAGACCAGCTAGATCTACTGTCTCTACTATATTATGACAGACCAGCTAAATCTACTGCCTCTATTATATTATGACAGACCAGCTAGATCTACTGTATCTATTATATTATGACAGACCACCTAGATCCTCTGTTTCTAAAACATTATGACAGACCAGCTAGATCTACTGTTTCTAATATATTATGACAGACCAGCTAGATCTACTGTCTCTACTATATTATGACAGACCAGCAAGACCTAATGTCCCTATTATATTATGACAGACCAGCTAGATCTACTGCCTCTATTATATTATGACAGACCAGCTAGATCTACTGACTCTATTATATTATGACAGACCAGCTAGATCTACTGTCTCTACTATATTATGACAGACCAGCAATATCTACTGACTCTATAATATTATGACAGACCAGCAAGACCTAATGTCCCTATTATATTAAGACAGACCAGCTAGATCTACTGTCTCTATTATATTATGACAGACCAGCTAGACCTAATGTCTCTATTATATTATGACAGACCAGCTAGATCTACTGTATCTATTATATTATGACAGACCAGCTAGATCTATTATATTATGACAGACCAGCTAGATCTACTGTCTCTATTATATTATGACAGACCAGCTAGATCTACTGTATCTACTATATTATGACAGACCAGCTAAATCTACTGTCTCTATTATATTATGACAGACCAGCTAGATCTACTGACTTTATTATATTATGACAGACCAGCTAGATCTACTGTATCAACTATATTATGACAGACCAGCTAAATCTACTGTCTCTATTATATTATGACAGACCAGCTAGATCTACTGCCTCTATTATATTATGACAGACCAGCTAGATCTACTGTCTCTACTATATTATGACAGACCAGCAAGACCTAATGTCCCTATTATATTAAGACAGACCAGCAATATCTACTGACTCTATTATATTATGACAGACCAGAAAGACCTAATGTCCCTATTATATTAAGACAGACCAGCTAC
>NW_024605330.1:0-4481 GCF_018296145.1 Oncorhynchus tshawytscha | reverse complement strand
GGAGGTATAATGTTCCCCATGTACCTTTATAATGTTCCCCTGTACCTTTATATCAAGGTATAATGTGGAGGTATAATGTTCCCATGTACCTTTATATCAAGGTATAATGTGGAGGTATAATGTTCCCCTGTAGCTTTATATCAAGGTATAATGTTCCCCTGTACCTTTATATCAAGGTATAATGTTCCCCTGTACCTTTATATCAAGGTATAATGTTCCCCTGTACCTTTATCTCAAGGTATAATGTGGAGGTATAATGTTCCCCTGTACCTTTATATCAAGGTATAATGTGGAGGTATAATGTTCCCATGTACCTTTATATCAAGGTATAATGTGGAGGTTTAATGTTCCCTGTACCTTTATATCAAGGTATAATGTTCCCCTGTACCTTTATATCAAGGTATAATGTGGAGGTATAATGTTCCCTGTACCTTTATATCAAGGTATAATGTTCCCTGTACCTTTATATCAAGGTATAATGTGGAGGTATAATGTTCCCTGTACCTTTATATCAAGGTATAATGTTCCCCTGTACCTTTATATCAAGGTATAATGTGGAGGTATAATGTTCCCTGTACCTTTATATCAAGGTATAATGTGGAGGTCCCCTGTACCTTTATATCAAGGTATAATGTTCCCCTGGAAGGTATAATGTTCCCTGTACCTTTATATCAAGGTATAATGTTCCCTGTACCTTTATATCAAGGTATAATGTTCCCCTGTATTTATAATATAATGTTCCCCTGTACCTTTATATCAAGGTATAATGTTCCCCTGTACCTTTATATCAAGGTATAATGTTCCCCTGTACCTTTATATCAAGGTATAATGTGGAGGTATAATGTTCCCTGTACCTTTATATCAAGGTATAATGTGTACCTTTATATCAAGGTATAATGTTCCCCTGTACCTTTATCTCAAGGTATAATGTGGAGGTATAATGTTCCCCTGTACCTTTATATCAAGGTATAATGTGGAGGTATAATGTTCCCTGTACCTTTATATCAAGGTATAATGTGGAGGTTATAATGTTCCCCTGTACCTTTATCTCAAGGTATAATGTGGAGGTATAATGTTCCCTGTACCTTTATATCAAGGTATAATGTGGAGGTATAATGTTCCCCTGTACCTTTATATCAAGGTATAATGTGGAGGTATAATGTTCCCTGTACCTTTATATCAAGGTATAATGTGGAGGTATAATGTTCCCCTGTACCTTTATATCAAGGTATAATGTGGAGATATAATGTTCCCTGTACCTTTATATCAAGGTATAATGTGGAGGTATAATGTTCCCTGTACCTTTATATCAAGGTATAATGTGGAGGTTTAATGTTCCCTGTACCTTTATATCAAGGTATAATGTTCCCTGTACCTTTATATCAAGGTATAATGTGGAGGTATAATGTTCCCCTGTACCTTTATATCAAGGTATAATGTGGAGGTATAATGTTCCCCTGTACCTTTATATCAAGGTATAATGTGGAGGTATAATGTTCCCCTGTACCTTTATATCAAGGTATAATGTTCCCCCGTACCTTTATATCAAGGTATAATGTGGAGGTATAATGTTCCCTGTACCTTTATATCAAGGTATAATGTGGAGGTTTAATGTTCCCTGTACCTTTATATCAAGGTATAATGTTCCCCTGTACCTTTATATCAAGGTATAATGTTCCCCTGTACCTTTATATCAAGTTATAATGTGGAGGTATAATGTTCCCTGTACCTTTATATCAAGGTATAATGTTCCCCTGTACCTTTATATCAAGGTATAATGTGGAGGTATAATGTTCCCCTGTACCTTTATATCAAGGTATAATGTGGACCTTTATATATATAATGTTCCCTGTACCTTTAGATCAAGGTATAATGTGGAGGTATAATGTTCCCCTGTACCTTTATATCAAGGTATAATGTTCCCCTGTACCTTTATATCAAGGTATAATGTTCCCCTGTACCTTTATATCAAGGTATAATGTGGAGGTATAATGTTCCCTGTACCTTTATATCAAGGTATAATGTGGAGGTATAATGTTCCCTGTACCTTTATATCAAGGTATAATGTGGAGGTATAATGTTCCCTGTACCTTTATATCAAGGTATAATGTTCCCTGTACCTTTATATCAAGGTATAATGTGGAGGTATAATGTTCCCTGTACCTTTATATCAAGGTATAATGTTCCCTGAGGTTTATATCAAGGTATAATGTTCCCCTGTACCTTTATATCAAGGTATAATGTTCCCCTGTACCTTTATATCAAGGTATAATGTTCCCCTGTACCTTTATATCAAGGTATAATGTGTAAATGTTCCCTGTACCTTTATATCAAGGTATAATGTGGAGGTATAATGTTCCCCTGTACCTTTATATCAAGGTATAATGTGGAGGTATAATGTTCCCCTGTACCTTTATATCAAGGTATAATGTGGAGGTATAATGTTCCCTGTACCTTTATATCAAGGTATAATGTGGAGGTATAATGTTCCCTGTACCTTTATATCAAGGTATAATGGTATAATGTTCCCTGTACCTTTATATCAAGGTATAATGTTCCCCTGTACCTTTATATCAAGGTATAATGTGGAGGTAATGTTCCCCTGTACCTTTATATCAAGGTATAATGTTCCCCTGTACCTTTATATCAAGGTATAATGTGGAGGTATAATGTTCCCCTGTACCTTTATATCAAGGTATAATGTGGAGGTATAATGTTCCCCTGTACCTTTATATCAAGGTATAATGTTCCCCTGTACCTTTATATCAAGGTATAATGTGGAGGTATAATGTTCCCCTGTACCTTTATATCAAGGTATAATGTTCCCTGTACCTTTATATCAAGGTTAATGTTTATATCCCTGTATTTATATCAAGGTATAATGTTCCCCTGTACCTTTATATCAAGGTATAATGTGGAGGTATAATGTTCCCCTTTATATACCTTTATATCAAGGTATAATGTTCCCCTGTACCTTTATATCAAGGTATAATGTGGAGGTATAATGTTCCCCTGTACCTTTATATCAAGGTATAATGTGGAGGTATCAAGGTATAATGTTCCCCTGTACCTTTATATCAAGGTATCCCCTGTACCTTTAGGTATAATGTTCCCCTGTACCTTTATATCAAGGTATAATGTTCCCCTATACCTTTATATCAAGGTATAATGTTCCCCTGTACCTTTATATCAAGGTATAATGTTCCCCTGTACCTTTATATCAAGGTATAATGTTCCCCTGTACCTTTATATCAAGGTATAATGTGGAGGTATAATGTTCCCTGTACCTTTATATCAAGGTATAATGTGGAGGTATAATGTTCCCTGTACCTTTATATCAAGGTATAATGTGGAGGTATAATGTTCCCTGTACCTTTATATCAAGGTATAATGTGGAGGTATAATGTTCCCCTGTACCTTTATATCAAGGTATAATGTTCCCCTGTACCTTTATATCAAGGTATAATGTTCCCCTGTACCTTTATATCAAGGTATAATGTGGAGGTATAATGTTCCCCTGTACCTTTATCTCAAGGTATAATGTGGAGGTATAATGTTCCCCTGTACCTTTATATCAAGGTATAATGTGGAGGTATAATGTTCCCCTGTACCTTTATATCAAGGTATAATGTGGAGGTATAATGTTCCCCTGTACCTTTATATCAAGGTATAATGTGGAGGTATAATGTTCCCTGTACCTTTATATCAAGGTATAATGTGGAGGTATAATGTTCCCTGTACCTTTATATCAAGGTATAATGTGGAGGTTTAATGTTCCCTGTACCTTTATATCAAGGTATAATGTTCCCTGTACCTTTATATCAAGGTATAATGTGGAGGTATAATGTTCCCTGTACCTTTATATCAAGGTATAATGTGGAGGTATAATGTTCCCCTGTACCTTTAGATCAAGGTATAATGTGGAGGTATAATGTTCCCCTGTACCTTTATATCAAGGTATAATGTTCCCCTGTACCTTTATATCAAGGTATAATGTGGAGGTATAATGTTCCCTGTACCTTTATATCAAGGTATAATGTGGAGGTTTAATGTTCCCTGTACCTTTATATCAAGGTATAATGTTCCCTGTACCTTTATATCATGTAATGTTCCCTGTACCTTTATATCAAGTTATAATGGTATAATGTTCCCTGTACCTTTATATCAAGGTATATTATATCAAGGTATAATGTTCCCCTGTACCTTTCTATCAAGGTATAATGTTCCCCTGTACCTTTATATCAAGGTGTAATGTTCACCTGTACCTTTAGATCAAGGTATAATGTGGAGGTATAATGTTCCCATGTACCTTTATATCAAGGTAAAATGTTCCCCTGTACCTTTATATCAAGGTATAATGTTCCCCTGTACCTTTATCTCAAGGTATAATGTGGAGGTATAATGTTCCCCTGTACCTTTATCTCAAGGTATAATGTGGAGGTATAATGTTCCCATGTACCTTTATATCAAGGTATAATGTG
>NW_024605329.1:0-4479 GCF_018296145.1 Oncorhynchus tshawytscha | reverse complement strand
GACACACACCTCTCACACAACACACACCTCACAGCACAAAACGACACACACCTCTCACACAACACACACCTCACAGTACAAAAACGACACACACCTCTCACACAACACACACCTCACAGCACAAAACGACACACACTCTCACACAACACACCCTCACAGTACAAAACGACACACACTCTCACACAACACACACCTCACAGCACAAAAACGACACACACCTCTCACACAACACACACTCCACAGCACAAAAACGACACACACAGTACAAAAACACATACTCACACACAAAAACGTGACACACCTCTCACACAACACACACACAGCAAAAAACGACACACACCTCTCACACAACACACACCTCACAGTACAAAACGACACACACCTCTCACACAACACACACACTCACAGCACAAAACGACACACACCTCACACAACACACACCTCACAGCACAAAAACGACACACACCTCTCACACAACACACACCTCACAGCACAAAAACGACACACACCTCTCACACAACACACAGTACAAAACGACACACACCTCTCACACAACACACACCTCACAGTACAAAACGACACACACACTCTCACACAACACACACCTCACAGTACAAAAACGACACACACCTCTCACATCACAGTACAAAAACGACACAAAAAACACACACCTCACAGTACAAAAACGACACACTCTCACACAACACACACCTCACAGTACAAAAACGACACACACTCTCACACAAAAACACACACTCACAGTACAAAAACGACACACACTCTCACACCACAGCACAACAAAAACGACACACACCTCTCACACAACACACACAGTACAAACTCACAGCACAAAAACGACACACACCTCTCACACAACACATACCACAGCACAAAAACGACACACACACCTCTCACACAACACACACCTCACAGTACAAAAACGACACACACCTCTCACACAACACACACTCACAGTACAAAACGACACACACCTCTCACACAACACACACCTCACAGTACAAAAACGACACACACCTCTCACACAACACACACCTCACAGTACAAAAACGACACACACCTCTCACACAACACACACCTCACAGCACAAAAACGACACACACAGTACAAAAACGACACACACTCTCACACAACACACACCTCACAGTACAAAACGACACACACCTCTCACACAACACAAAAACAAAACGACACACACACACAACACACACCTCACAGTACAAAAACGACACACACCACCTCACAGTACAAAAACGACACACACCTCTCACACAACACACACCTCACAGTACAAAAAAACGACACACACCTCTCACACAACACACACCTCACAGTACAAAAACGACACACACCTCTCACACAACACACACCTCACAGTACAAAAACGACACACCTCTCACACAACACACACTCACAGCACAAAAACGACACACACCTCACACAACACACACTCACAGTACAAAACGACACACACCTCTCACACAACACACACCTCACAGTACAAAAACGACACACACCTCTCACACAACACAAAAACAAAACGACACACACCTCTCACACAACACACACCTCACAGTACAAAAACGACACACACCTCTCACACAACACACACCTCACAGTACAAAAACGACACACACCACTCACACAACACACACCCTCACAGTACAAAAACGACACACACCTCTCACACAACACACACCTCACAGTACAAAAACGACACACACCTCTCACACAACACACACCCTCACAGTACAAAAACGACACACACCTCTCACACAACACACACCTCACAGTACAAAAACGACACACACCTCACAGTACAAAAACGACACACACCTCTCACACAAAACACACACACCTCACAGTACAAAAACGACACACACCTCTCACACAACACACACTCACAGTACAAAAACGACACACACCTACAAACGACACCACAGTACAAAAACGACACACACCTCTCACACAACACACACCACAGTACAAAAACGACACACACCTCTCACACAACACACACCTCACAGCACAAAAACGACACACACCTCTCACACAACACACACCTCACAGTACAAAACGACACACACACACAACACACACTCACAGTACAAAAACGACACACACCTCTCACACAACACACACCTCACAGTACAAAAACGACACACACACACTCACACAACACACACCTCACAGCACAAAAACGACACACACCTCTCACACAACACACACTCACAGCACAAAACACACACCTCACAGTACAACAACGACACACACCCTCTCACACAACACACACTCACAGTACAAAAACGACACACACTCTCACACAACACAACCTCACAGTACAAAAAAACGACACACACCTCTCACACAAAAACACACACACCTCACAGCACAAAAACGACACACACCTCTCACACAACACACACCTCACAGCACAAAAACGACACACACCTCTCACACAACACACACCTCACAGTACAAAACGCACAAAAACGACACACACCTCTCACACAACACACACCTCACAGCACAAAAACGACACACACCTTCACACAACACACACACCTCACAGCACAAAAACGACACACACCTCTCACACAACACACACAAAAACGACACACAGTACAAAAAACACTTCACAGACAAAAACACACCCTCTCACACAACACACACTCACAGTACAAAACGACACACACTCTCACACAACACACACCTCACAGCACAAAAACGACACACACCTCTCACACAACACACACCTACAAAAACGACACACACCTCACACAACACACACCTCACAGTACAAAAACGACACACACCTCTCACACAACACACACCTCACAGTACAAAAACGACACACACCCTCACACACAACACACACCTCACAGTACAAAAACGACACACACTCTCACACAACACACACCTCACAGTACAAAAACGACACACACCACACAACACACACCTCACAGCACAAAAACGACACACACCTCTCACACAACACACACCTCACAGTCAAAAACACACACACACAAAGTACAACAACGACACACACCTCTCACACAACACACACTCACAGTACAAAAACGACACACACCTCTCACACAACACACACACTCACAGTACAAAAACGACACACACCTCTCACACAACACACACCTCACAGTACAAAAACGACACACACCTCTCACACAACACACACCTCACAGTACAAAAACGACACACACCTCACACAACACAAAAACCTCACAGTACAAAAACGACACACACCTCTCACACAACACACACCTCACAGACAAAAACGACACACACCTCTCACACAACACACACCTCACAGTACAAAACGACACAAAACGACACACACCTTCACACAACACACACTCACAGTACAAAAACGACACACACCTCTCACACAACACACACCTCACAGTACAAAAACGACACACACCTCTCACACAACACACACCTCACAGTACAAAAACGACACACACTCAAAAACGACACAACACACACTCACAGTACAAAAACGACACACACCTCTCACACAACACACACCTCACAGTACAAAACGACACACACCTCTCACACAACACACACCTCACAGTACAAAAACGACACACACCTCTCACAAAAAACACACACCTCTCACACAACACACACCTCACAGTACAACAACGACACACACACCTCTCACACAACACACACCTCACAGTACAACAACGACACACACCTCTCACACAACACACACCTCACAGTACAAAACGAACACACCTCACAGTACAAAACACACACACTCACAGCACAAAAACGACACACACCTCTCACACAACACACACCTCACAGTACAAAACACACACCTCTCACACAACACCTCACAGCACAAAACACACACACCTCTCACACAACACACACCTCACAGTACAAAAACGACACACACCTCTCACAACACACACCTCACAGCACAAAAACGACACACACCTCTCACACAACACACACTCACAGTACAAAACGAAACCTCTCACACAACACACACCTCACAGTACAAAAACGACACACACCTCTCACACAACACACACCTCACAGTACAAAAAAATGACACACCTCTCACACAACACACACTCACAGTGCAAAACGACACACACCTCTCACACAACACACACCTCACAGTACAAAACGACACACACCTCTCACACAACACACACCTCACAGTACAACAACGACCCACACACCTCTCACAACACACACTCACAGTACAAAACGACACACACCTCCACACAACACACACTCTCACAGTACAACAAACGACACACACCTCTCACACAACACACACCTCACAGTACAACAACGACACACACCTCTCACAACACACACCTCACAGTACAAAACGACACACACCTCTCCACACAACACACACCTCCAGTACAAAGAACAGGCCACACCACCTCTCACACAACACACACCTCACAG
>NW_024605328.1:0-4469 GCF_018296145.1 Oncorhynchus tshawytscha | reverse complement strand
ATGACAGACGAGCTAGATCTACTGTCTCTATTATATTTTGACAGACCAGCTAGATCTACTGTCTCTATTATAATATGACAGACCAGCTAGATCTACTGTCTCTGTAATATGACAGACCAGCTATATCTACTGTCTCTATTATATTATGACAGACGAGCTAGATCTACTGTCTCTATTATATTTTGACAGACCAGCTAGATCTACTGTCTCTATTATAATATGACAGACCTAGCTAGAACTACTGTCTCTGTAATATAACAGACCCAGCTAGATCTACAATCTATATAATATGACAGACCAGCTAGATCTACTGTCTCTATTATATTTTGACAGACCAGCTACATCTACTGTCTCTATTATAATATGACAGACCAGCTAGAACTACTGTCTCTGTAATATGACAGACCCACTAGATCTACTGTCTCTATTATATTATGACAGACCAGCTAGATCTACTGTCTCTATTATAATATGACAGACCAGCTAGATCTACTGTCTCTGTAATATGACAGACCAGCTATATCTACTGTCTCTATTATATTATGACAGACCAGCTAGATCTACTGTCTCTATTATATTTTGACAGACCAGCTAGATCTACTGTCTCTATTATATTATGACAGACAAGCTAGATCTACTGTCTCTGTAATATGACAGACCAGCTAGATCTACTGTCTCTATTATATTATGACAGACCAGCTAGATCTACTGTCTCTATTATATTATGACAGACCAGCTAGATCTACTGTCTCTATTATAATATGACAGACCAGCTAGAACTACTGTCTCTGTAATATGACAGACCCGCTAGATCTACTGTCTCTGTAATATGACACACAGCTAGATCTACTGTCTCTATTATATTATGACAGACCAGCTAGATCTACTGTCTCAATTATATTATGACAGACCAGCTAGATCTACTGTCTCTATTATATTTGACAGACCAGCTAAATCGACTGTCTCTATTATATTATGTAATGGAAGTCCCCCTGAAATGGACAAAAATGAATGGGAAGTCATTGGCATCGGACAAACCATATACACATTGTCCAATACCACCCAATTCGGCGTTGATTCATGCAAAGTGTATTGCAAATGCCATATGGCAATTGCCAGTTGTAACACTTTAAAATTCAACAGGTGGCGAATCCGCTCCACCATGGTTTTTCATATTGGAAATGTAACCCAAGTCAACATCCAAAAGCAAAATTTTGAAAAATGATTTTTTTGTCAAAAACTTATCACCCCTTAAAAGTGCTTTCTGGACCGTTTTTGAAATTCTTTCGATTTTTTTGTCAATTACACATGTGTAAGAACTGTATGAATATACTTTTGTCCAATTTTATCATATTTTTTTTTTTTTTTTTTACATGCGCATAAGTAATATGTTTTGTCCATTTTCAATATGATTTCATAGGAAGTCAAAAATGTCAATTTTGTAAAAAACTTCACACACCCTTAAAGTGCTTTCTGGACCGTTTTTGTAATTCTTTCAAATTTTGTGTCAATTACACACGTATAAGAACTGTATCAACATACTTTAGTTGTATTTTATTATCTTTTTTTTAAACTTGTGCATAAGGAATATGATTTTTCCATTTACAATATGATTTCATAGGAAGTCAAAAGTCACTTTTTGGGGCCAAATGCCATAAGAAATTTGACATGCTCAAAAATCCTGCAGAAATGCAAAATTGACTGGCCAGATGAACTCGGGATGGCCGAGCAGTGATAGTTGTACCTTTCCATCACTCGTTGTGTTGATTTCATCATGTCCATTTGGTGATGTTTTTTTCACTATAGAATCATATTGCAAATGCATGTACATTTGCAATATGGTTCAATGGGCATTTACCATAAGAAATTTGACATGCTCAAAAATCCTGAAAAAATGCAAAATTGACTGGCCAGATGAACTCGGGATGGCCTGGCAGTGATAGTTGCTCCTTTCCATCGCTCGTTGTGTTGACTTCATCATGTCCATTTGGTGATGTTTTTTCACTATACAATCATATTGCAAGTGCACGTGCATTTGCAATATGGTTCAATGGGCATTTACCATATGAAATTTGACATGCTCAAAAATCCTGCAGAAATGCAAAATTGACTGGCCAGATGAACTCGGGATGGCCTGGCAGTGATAGTTGCTCCTTTCCATCGCTCGTTGTGTTGACTTCATCATGTCCATTTTGTGATGTTTTTTCACTGTTGAATCATATTGCAAGTGCACGTGCATTTGCAATATGTTTCAATGGGCATTTACCATATGAAATTTGACATGCTCAAAAATGCAAAATTGACTGGCCTGATGAACACAGGATGGCCGGGCAGTGACAGTTGTTGATTTCATCTTGTCCATTTGGTGATGTTTTTTCACTATAGAATCATATTGCAAATGCACATGCATTGTTGTGCAACTGGTAACCCAAGTATAAAATATGGTTGTAAATGCATTTACCGGTACTCCTATTGTCCATGCCCGCTATGGGAGTACCCTACTACGGCCCTCTATCCATGGGGGCCGCCCGGAGTGCTTTATGGACTGTTTAAAATAGGCACCTGGTAACCCAAAAATAAAAATATGGTTGTAAAATGCAAGCGAGCTACGGTCAAGCGGGATATCTCGTTGAACTCGGCACGGCCTAGGGATTATGGTAATGCCATTGCCTGCTCTCTGTGTCTTTAAGCACCGCACTTTTCACTCCATCCTTGCTGTGTGTGTGTATGAGAGCTTTCTTTGACATCTCCTGGGGAAATGACTGATTTACAGTTTAGGAGGGTTACCTAGTCACACATATGAAGTTTTGGAGAGATGTGACTTTTCTAACCCTTCAAAACAGACAGTGTGACCCAATTAAAGGCACTTCCGGTTGGCACAGGAAGGTATAGGTAAACACATGTCTTGACTGAGGTAGCCTCTTACAGAATCCTGAGTTTAAGTCTTTAAGTTAAGAATTGACTGATCTACATAGGGTTGAATGGACTCATTTTCACCTTTGAAGGTGATGTACATCAAAACACCTTTTGGGTCAATTTAACCACTTCCGGTTGCTCCAGGAAGCTTAGCATCGACACAGGTAGACCTCATCGTGGTCTGATGGACTGTCATAGAAGACAGGTTCATAAGGCATTCATACCCCACATAGGCTTCAGGTTGAAGGTGCAGGCAATGTATTCCTATGGGGAGAGAAGTCAAAGCAAGCTGTTTGAAGTAATCTGTTAGGGTTAATGCCACACGGTCAAGGTTAGGCTTGCACGGATCGGAAGGACCTTAGGAACATTCCTGTGGTTGAATTTTCCTTCTAAACCTAACGGTTCTGCCGCTGTCTCCAAAAGCAAATGACGTTGTGGGGCAGGCTTCATATTGGGCCTACTTTTCAAATGGTCGCTGCGCTCAGACCGAGCGAGCTACGGTCAAGCGGGATATCTCGTTGAACTCGGCACGGCCTAGGGATTATGGTAATGCCATTGCCTGCTCTCTGTGTCTTTAAGCACCGCACTTTGTCACTCCATCCTTGCTGTGTGTGTGTGTGAGAGCTTTTCTTTGACATCTGTTGGGAGAAATGACTGACTTACAGTTTATGGGGATTGCCTAATCACACATATGAAGTTTTGAAAAGATCTGACCTTTTTAACCCTTGGAAACTGCCACTATGACATCATTTAAGGCACTTCCGGTTGGCACAGGAAGCTATAAATAAACCCATATCCTGATTGGGGTATGCCTTTACAGAATCCTGAGTTTTAAGTCTTTACGTTAAGAACTGAGTTATTTACGGAGGGTTTAGTGAGTGTGTGTTATTTCAGAAAATCATAGAAAATCACAGAAATCTCGCAGAGCTCCGCAGCACACTTTAAAAAGATTCGTAAGAACACCCTGCAACTGGATCTGTAACCGTTGAAAAAAAAAACACCTATCCGTGAACATCACCAATCTGTCATTGTACGATTTCTCTTAAATGACGATAGATAAATGGCTGGTTCTTTTTTTATTGACACCGGAGGCTCCTTGACTTTGACATGAAGTGGAAAAATAATTTCTCTATTTTCATTTTGGACCTTTAATCCCAGATAAATGGCCATAACTCAAAAACCGTTGAGGCCTGGACGCCATCTTGTTCGGGGCCAACTGCCCATTATGCCAAACCTACGCTCACCGAGTTTCGGCTTCGAAATATTTTCAGTTTTCGAGATAAGGCCCCGTCGTGAATCGTGATGTTTTGTCCAATAGCAATATGATTGCTTATGCCCCCCTGTGGGATATTCTGGGACAGTGGAAAAATGACCAAAATCTTATTATTTTTGTAAAACGGAAACCGAATGTCCGACAAAGTTCATTTGATGACTTCCCGGTAGGTCCGGCCCTGCCGCTCGGCCCGACGCCGTCCGCGAATTTTACAAACGTTTTCGGACGTCTAGTAAGGGACCGTACATTTGCAATATGGACTTTCTCACTAACCATACAG
>NW_024605327.1:0-4469 GCF_018296145.1 Oncorhynchus tshawytscha | reverse complement strand
TTTAGGGTTCAACAAGGTTTCTCACCTATTACCTGTGGCTTGACTTTAGATGTGTCCAGTTCGATTACCCTGCAGACTTTAAGAGTGTCTTCAGAATGTGGCCATTTTTACATAACTTTAAAAATGCCTCAGATAGGACCAAAAAAGTGTCTGGAGCTATCCGTCAGGGTAAGAGTGACAACAGGTTTCCACATGTCAAAACGGGGGAAATCTTAGCAAATGGCTTAATGGTTATTCATGAGAATCGTTTTGTTGTATTGTTGAGTGTATCATGGGATCTCACCTGAAATCTGTGGCTTGACACAAACCTGTAACCTATGCTACTGTGGCCTATAGAGCTAGAAGGCTGGATAACCAGGTGTGTAAAGGTGTGAGGTGGGATAGATGGCCTGCAGTCCTATCCCAAATGGGCAACTAATCCCTATGTACTTGTGGAGATCTGAGAGGATGTGATTGGTATAAGAAACACGACTAAACTTCACCTCCGTAGGGGTCTTTCGGTGTGTTGAGGGGTTCAGTGGTTTTGGAGGGAGTCTGAAGTTCAATCTCTAGCGATGAGTGTGGGGTCTGTCCCGTGGTGGTGTCCCCCGCCCTCCTAAGGAGGAGCCACTGAGACATGTGAGGAGGCCAAGGAAAATTACTCTGCAAGGACGGGATAGGACACATCACAACACTACTGCTCATTCATATTCAAACACACCTCAGAGTACGGACGGGCAGCTCGGGACAGAGGGGCAGCTCCGTACTGGCTGACGACTCTGGCAGATCCTGGCTGACTGGCGGCTCTGGCAGATCCTGGCTGACTGGCGGCACTGGCAGACTGGCGGCTCTGGCATATCCTGGCTGACTGGCGGCTCTGGCAGATCCTGGCCTAATGGCGGATCCTGGCCGACTGGCGGCTCTGGAGATTCCTGGCCGACTGGCGGCTCTGGCGGATCCTGGCCGACTGGCGGCACTGGCGGCTCCTGGCCGACTGGCGGCACTGGCGGCTACTGGCCGACTGGCGGCACTGGCGGCTCCTTGCAGACTGGTGGGACTGGCGGCTCCTGGCCGACTGGCGGCACTGGCGGCTCCTGGCCGACTTTCTTTGTACAATGGGTATCAAACAGTCATTTATACAGTAGGAGGAACTGCATACAAAGGGTATCAGTGTTTACCATCATACTGTACGTAATGAATAAAAATAATCTTTACAATTTGTATTTTCATCACATATGTACCTTTGGGTTGAGTCCACAGAGAGCGCTGAATCTTCCTCTCTTGTTTTCCTTTCTACCATTTGTTGGAAGCCCAGAATTACCTACCTCATCACTGCCAAGTGCTTTGTGTGATGACAACTGGGTCATGGAGGGAGGTGAAGAGCTAGCCTCATTGAATTTAGTTAGTAGTTCCCTCGTTAATGATTTGACCAGGGCATCGTCAAATGCATAATCCGTTGACTTCATTGCAACCTGGAGCGGAGCATCTTCTCTGACCCGAATTCTTGAAGAATCTCCTTGTAGACTCCAGTAATTTGACAGGGATGATCATTGACATCAATCTAACAATCAGTAAAAGTACCAAAGAGGTGTAGTCCTTGCTAGTGTAGTCAAATGATGCATGTGTATCAGAGTCCATGGCTGAGAGGTGGTGGTAGTCGTGGAGTGGAGAGGGTAGTAAGTTTTAAGTTCCTCTGCATACACATCACAGACAAACTGAATTGGTCCACCCACACAGACAGCATCGTGAAGAAGGGGCAGCAGCGCCTCTTCAACCTCAGGAGGCTGAAGAAATTCGGCTTGTCACCAAAAGCACTCACAAATTTCTACAGATGCACAATCGAGAGCATCCTGTCGGGCTGTATCACCGCCTGGTACGGCAACTGCTCCGCCCACAACCGTAAGGCTCTCCAGAGGGTAGTGAGGTCTGCACAATGCATCACCGGGGGCAAACTACCTGCCCTCCAGGACACCTACACCACCCGATGTCACAGGAAGGCCATAAAGATCATCAAGGACAACAACCACCCGAGCCACTGCCTGTTCACCCCGCTATCATCCAGAAGGCGAGGTCAGTACAGGTGCATCAAAGCTGGGACCGAGAGACTGTAAAACAGCTTCTATCTCAAGGCCATCAGACTGTTAAACAGCCACCACTAACATTGAGTGGCTGCTGCCAACACACTGACTCAACTCCAGCCACTTTAATAATGGGAATTGATGGGAAATGATGTAAAATATATCACTAGCCACTTTAAACAATGCTACCTAATATAATGTTTACATACCCTACATTATTCATCTCATAAGTATACGTATATACTGTACTCTATATCATCTACTGCATCCTTATGTAATACATGTATCACTAGCCACTTTAACTATGCCACTTTGTTTACATAATCATCTTATATGTATATACTGCACTCAATACCATCTACTGTATTTTGCCTATGCTGCTCTGTACCATCACTCATTCATATATCTTTATGTACATATTCTTTATCCCCTTACACTTGTGTCTATAAGGTAGTAGTTTTGGAATTGTTAGCTAGATTACTTGTTGGTTATTACTGCATTGTCGGAACTAGAAGCACAAGCATTTCGCTACACTTGCACTAACATCTGCTAACCATGTGTATGTGACAAATAAAATAACATTTGATTTGGTTTGATGGAGTTGATGGATGCACAGAGACACTAGACATCTCCAGATCTTTGTTGTCCATCTTGGATTCCACCTCTCCTAAAACTTGAATATCCACAGTTCCACCGTTGTGTGTGCTGCTGCCAGACATAGAGGGTCTAGGCAATGATTTGGCACTAGACTGACGGCTAGTGGTCATGAGAGCCGGTCTGTCAGAGTCAAGTGTTCCAGCAACAATCTGCTGTAGCAGACGTTTTATTGACTCCGTAGCAAAGGAGTACACAAGGTCAGATGGAAACTCCCTGGACTCTTCAGATGCATTCAGTCCTGTCTTCAGCTTCAAAAGAATAGAGTCAGACACGCTCTTGCCAGCTGGCACAAAAAGAGCCTGGGGGGTGTTGTGACGTTTTATGAGCTCATAAACTTTGTCAGTGAGCTCATGTGAGAAGTTCTGAAGACTGTCCCTGGGGCTGAGTCTCGCAAGTCTTCTTGTAAAAGAAGTGACAGCATCTGCAGTGGCTATGTGTTCTGTATCTTCTCTTGGAATGACCTCCATAACAGTGTCAACTATGGCAGAGATGGTTTGCCTTGTGTAATTTGTTGACCCTTGTGAATGAGTTGAGGAGTCACTCATATCAATGACCGAACTCCTAATGATAGGACAATAGCTTTCAACAGGCCACTCATTGGGGACTGGAGTGCCTGGAAAAGAATTTGTAAAATCACTCTGGGACCCTCTGGTCATGGCAGAGATGATGGACAGGGAGGACTTTGAGGAGGATGGCCGGTGTATCTCGTGTCCATCAGTTCTCACCATGTCAACATCCTCCAACATAGAGCTCACGATGGAACGAGTCAAGAGGCCTTTCTCTGAGGTGCTCATCCTCTCTGACATAGACACTCTCCTCTGGATTGTCATCAGAGTCTGACTAATTAAGGCTTTGGAATAATTTACCATGCTGGTCTGGCTGCCTTCATGCTCACTGTAAGTCATTTGTGTAGAAGTAGCTGTTCTGCATATGGGTTCGGCATGTTTGGGGGCCTCAACCACATTGTCTAGGAGGACCGGTTGTTGCTGGGCAAAAAAATCCTTGACCTTGGTGAACACATTGTTGAACAGGTTAACAGTGCCTGGCCAAATGATCTTTCATTTCACATTGGCCCCGTTGTGAACACTGACAGGAAGGGTTGAAGCTGACATGGATCTCTCTAACTGGCCAGACACTGAAGCATCAGGCCTTTTAGTCATCTGGGTGAATCTATTAAGGTCTTTAGTGATGCTTATGATGATGGTGGATGCTGCAGAATTGGTGTGCAGAGAAGAGGTGAACAAAGGTGGAGTTCCACTCTTCTGAAGGATTTTGACATCTCTATCATCACCTTCATTACTGGACTCTGCACAAATGTCTGCACTTCTACCATCAAGGATGGTATTTACAATACCAATCAACCCTGATTGAAGGATCCCACCAGCCATATGTGAGGCTTTAGTTTGAAACTCCTCGGTACATAGTTTGTCAAAGGCTGTGGATTTACGACTTCTAGAGGATGCTTCCTCTTCATCATTGTTGATCTCACCATGCAAATTGTCCTGTGTATTGACAGCATAGTCATCAACAGATAAATATGATTTGGTGGCGGCAAGGACGTCAATCTGAGAAACAACGGCATCCAAAAGCTTGGACACGTCTTCTGTATCTCCTTTTAGGCTAGAGAGGCATTCCTCCATGGATTCCTCAGTGATACACATTAAAGATCTGACTAATGACCTCCTTGGTACAGGTTTGAAGGTCTACTTGGATTTCAAGAGAATCACTATTACAAGTCACCTGAGAATCTAAACG
>NW_024605326.1:0-4467 GCF_018296145.1 Oncorhynchus tshawytscha | reverse complement strand
CATAATATAATAGAGACAGTAGATCTAGCTGGTCTGTCATAATATAATAGAGACAGTAGATCTAGCTGGTCTGTCATAATATAATAGAGACAGTAGATCTAGCTGGTCTGTCATAATAGATAATAGAGACAGTAGACTAGCTGATCTGTCATAATATAATAGAGACAGTAGATCTACCTGGTCTGTCAAAATATAATAGAGAGAATAGATCTAGCTGGTCTGTCATAATAAAATAGAGACAGTAGATCTAGCTGCTCTGTCATAATAAATAGAGACAGTAGATCTAGCTGGTCTGTCATAATATAATAGAGACAGTAGATCTAGTCGTAATATAATAGAGACAGTAGATCTAGCTGGTCTGTCATAATATAATAGAGACAGTATATCTAGCTGGTCTGTCAAAATATAATAGAGACAGTAGATCTTGCTGGTCTGTCGTAATATAATAGAGACAGTAGATCTAGCTGCACTGTCATAATATAATAGAGACAGTAGATCTATCTGGTCTGTCATAATATAATATAGACAGTAGATCTAGCTGGTCTGTCATATTATAATAGAGACAGTATATCTAGCTGGTCTGTCAAATTAGAATAGAGACAGTAGATCTACCTGGTCTGTCATAATATAATAGAGACAGTATATCTAGCTGGTCTGTCAAAATATAATAGAGACAGTAGATCTTGCTGGTCTGTCGTAATATAATAGAGACAGTAGATCTAGCTGGTCTGTCATATTATAATAGAGACAGTATATCTAGCTGGTCTGTCAAATTAGAATAGAGACAGTAGATCTTGCTGGTCTGTCGTAATAAATATAGACAGTAAATCTACCTGGTCTGTCAAAATATAATAGAGACAGTAGATCTAGCTGGTCTGTCATAATATATTAGAGACGGTAGATCTAGCTGGCCTGGCATAATATAATAGAGACAATAGATCTAGCTGGCCTGTCATATTATAATAGAGACAGTAGATCTAGCTGCTCTGTCATAATATAATAGAGACATTATATCTAGCTGGTCTGTCATAAGATAATAGAGACAGTATATCTAGCTGGTCTGTCATAATATAATAGAGACAGTAGATCTAGCTGGTCTGTCATAATATAATAGAGACAGTAGATCTAGCTGGTCTGTCATAATATAATAGAGACAGTAGATCTAGCTGGTCTGTCATAATATAATAGAGACAGTAGATCTAGCTGGTCTGTCATAATATAATAGAGACATAATATAATAGAGAGTAGATCTAGCTGGTCTGTCATAATATAATAGAGACAGTAGATCTAGCTGGTCTGTCATAATATAATAGAGACAGTAGATCTAGCTGGTCTGTCATAATATAATAGAGACATAGAGACAGTAGATCTAGCTGGTCTGTCATAATATAATAGAGACAGTATATCTAGCTGGTCTGTCATAATATAATAGAGACAGTATATCTAGCTGGTCTGTCATAATATAATAGAGACAGTAGATCTAGCTGGTCTGTCATAATATAATAGAGACAGTAGATCTAGCTGGTCTGTCATAGTACAATAGAGACATAGAGACAGTAGATCTAGCTGGTCTGTCATAATATAATAGAGACAGTAGATCTAGCTGGTCTGTCATAATATAATAGAGACATAGAGACAGTAGATCTAGCTGGTCTGTCATAATATAATAGAGACAGTAGATCTAGCTGGTCTGTCATAATATAATAGAGACAGTAGATCTAGCTGGTCTGTCATAATATAATAGAGACATTATATCTAGCTGGTCTGTCATAATATAATAGAGACAGTATATCTAGCTGGTCTGTCATAATATAATAGAGACAGTATATCTAGCTGGTCTGTCATAATATAATAGAGACAGTAGATCTAGCTGGTCTGTCATAGTACAATAGAGACATAGAGACAGTAGATCTAGCTGGTCTGTCATAATATAATAGAGACATTATATCTAGCTGGTCTGTCATAAGATAATAGAGACAGTAGCTGGTCTAGCTGGTCTGTCATAATATAATAGAGACAGTAGATCTAGCTGGTCTGTCATAATATAATAGAGACAGTAGATCTAGCTGGTCTGTCATAATATAATAGAGACATAGACATAGAGACAGTAGATCTAGCTGGTCTGTCATAATATAATAGAGACAGTACATTTAGCTGGTCTGTCATAATATAATAGAGACAGTAGATCTACCTGGTCTGTCATAATATAATAGAGACAGTGAATCTAGCTGGTCTGTCATAATAAAATAGAGACAGTAGATTTAGCTGGTCTGTCATAATATAATAGAGACAGTAGATCTAGCTTGTCTGTCATAATATAATAGAGACAGTAGATCTAGCTGGTCTGTCATAATATAATAGAGACAGTATATCTAGCTGGTCTGTCATAATATAATAGAGACAGTATATCTAGCTGGTCTGTCAAAATATAATAGAGACAGTAGATCTTGCTGGTCTGTCGTAATATAATAGAGACAGTAGATCTAGCTGGTCTGTCATAATATAATAGAGACAGTATATCTAGCTGGTCTGTCAAAATATAATAGAGACAGTAGATCTTGCTGGTCTGTCGTAATATAATAGAGACAGTAGATCTAGCTGCCTGTCATAATATAATAGAGACAGTAGATCTATCTGGTCTGTCATAATATAATATAGACAGTAGATCTAGCTGGTCTGTCATATTATAATAGAGACAGTATATCTAGCTGGTCTGTCAAATTAGAATAGAGACAGTAGATCTACCTGGTCTGTCATAATATAATAGAGACAGTATATCTAGCTGGTCTGTCAAAATATAATAGAGACAGTAGATCTTGCTGGTCTGTCATAATATAATAGAGACAGTAGATCTAGCTGGTCTGTCATAATATAATAGAGACAGTATATCTAGCTGGTCTGTCAAAATATAATAGAGACAGTAGATCTTGCTGGTCTGTCGTAATATAATAGAGACAGTAGATCTAGCTGCACTGTCATAATATAATAGAGACAGTAGATCTAGCTGGTCTGTCATAATATAATATAGACAGTAGATCTAGCTGGTCTGTCATATTATAATAGAGACAGTATATCTAGCTGGTCTGTCAAATAGAATAGACAGTAGATCTACCTGGTCTGTCATAATATAATAGAGACAGTAGATCTAGCTGGTCTGTCATAATATAATAGAGACAGTAGATCTAGCTGGTCTGTCATAATATAATAGAGACAGTAGATCTAGCTGGTCTGTCATAATATAATAGAGACAGTAGATCTAGCTGGTCTGTCATAATATAATAGAGACATTATATCTAGCTGGTCTGTCATAATATAATAGAGACAGTATATCTAGCTGGTCTGTCATAATATAATAGAGACAGTAGATCTAGCTGGTCTGTCATAATATAATAGAGACAGTAGATCTAGCTGGTCTGTCATAATATAGAGACATAGAGACAGTAGATCTAGCTGGTCTGTCATAATATAATAGAGACAGTAGATCTAGCTGGTCTGTCATAATATAATAGAGACAGTAGATCTAGCTGGTCTGTCATAATATAATAGAGACAGCTGGTCTGTCATAATATAATAGAGACAGTAGATCTAGCTGGTCTGTCATAATATAATAGAGACAGTAGATCTAGCTGCTCTGTCATAATATAATAGAGACAGTATATCTAGCTGGTCTGTCATAATATAATAGAGACAGTATATCTAGCTGGTCTGTCATAATATAATAGAGACAGTATATCTAGCTGGTCTGTCATAATATAATAGAGACAGTAGATCTAGCTGGTCTGTCATAGTACAATAGAGACATAGAGACAGTAGATCTAGCTGGTCTGTCATAATATAATAGAGACAGTAGATCTAGCTGGTCTGTCATAATATAATAGAGACAGTAGATCTAGCTGGTCTGTCATAATATAATAGAGACATAGAGACATTAGATCTAGCTGTTCTGTCATAATATAATAGAGACAGTAGATCTAGCTGGTCTGTCATAATATAATAGAGACAGTAGATCTAGCTGGTCTGTCATAATATAATAGAGACATTATATCTAGCTGGTCTGTCATAATATAATAGAGACAGTATATCTAGCTGGTCTGTCATAATATAATAGAGACAGTATATCTAGCTGGTCTGTCATAATATAATAGAGACAGTATATCTAGCTGGTCTGTCATAGTACAATAGAGACATAGAGACAGTAGATCTAGCTGGTCTGTCATAATATAATAGAGACAGTAGATCTAGCTGGTCTGTCATAATATAATAGAGACAGTAGATCTAGCTGGTCTGTCATAATATAATAGAGACATAGAGACAGTAGATCTAGCTGGTCTGTCATAATATAATAGAGACAGTACATTTAGCTGGTCTGTCATAATATAATAGAGACAGTAGATCTACCTGGTCTGTCATAATATAATAGAGACAGTAGATCTATCTAGCTGGTCTGTCATAATAAAATAGAGACAG
>NW_024605325.1:0-4464 GCF_018296145.1 Oncorhynchus tshawytscha | reverse complement strand
TAATAACAACACACGGGACGAGACCCGTAATCTAAATAACAACACACGGACGAGACCTGTAATAACAACACACGGGACGAGACCCGTAATAACAACACACGGGATGAGACCCGTAATAACAACACACGGGACGAGACCCGTAATAACGACACACGGGACGAGACCCGTAATAACGACACAACGTAATAACACACACGGGACGAGACCCGTAATAACGACACACGGGACGAGACCCGTACAATAACAACACACGGGACGAGACCCGTAATAACAACACACGGGACGACCCGAATAACAACACACGGGACGTAATAACAACACACGGGACGGGACCCGTAATACACGGGACCCGTAATAAATAACACACGGACCCGTAAGGGACCCCGTAATAACAACACACGGGACGGGACCCGTAATAAGACCTGTAATAACAACACACGGGACGAGACCCATAGACACACGGGACGAGACCATAATAACAACACGGGACGGACCCGTGAGGACCCGTAATAACAACACACGGGACGAGACCCGTAATAACAACACACGGGACGAGACCCATAATAACGACACACGGGACGAGACCCGTAATAACACACACCCATAATAACGACACACGGGGCGGACCCGTAACGACACACGGGATGAGACCTGACCGACACACGGGACGAGACCCTAATAACGACACATGGGATGAGACCCGTAACAACAACACACGGGACGAGACCCGTAATAACGACACACGGGACGAGAACCGTAATAACAACACACGGGACGAGACCCGTAATAACGACACAGGGGACCCGTAATAACAACACACGGGATGAGACCCGTAATAACAACACACGGGACGAGACCACGTAAATAACAACACACGGGATGAGACCCATAACAACAACACACGGGACGAGACCCGTAACAACAACACACACGGGACGAGACCCGTAATAACAACACACGGGACGCGAGACCTGTAATAACAACACACGGGACGAGACCCGTAATAACAACACACGGAGACCCGTAATAACAACACACGGGATGAGACCGTAATAACAACACACGGGACGAGACCCGTAATAACAACACACGGGATGAGACCCGTAATAACGACACACGGGACGAGACCCGTAATAACAACACACGGGATGAGACCACGGGATAGACCCGTAATAACTAACCCGACACACGGGATGAGACCCGTAATAACAACACACGGGACCCGTAATAACGACACACGGACCCGTAATAACGACACACGGGACGAGACCGTAATAACAACACACGGGACGAGACCCGTAATAACAACACACGGGACCCGAGACCCGTATGAGACCCGTAACACACACGGGACGAGACCCGTAACAACGGAGACCCGTAACAACACACGGGATGGACGAGACCCATAATAACAACACACGGGACGAGACCCGTAATAACAACACACGGGACGGGACCCGTAATAACAACACACGGGACGGACCCGTAATAACAACACACGGGACAGGACCCGTAATAACAACACACGGGACGAGACCCGTAATAACAACACACGGGACGAGACCCGTAATAACAACACACGGGGGACGAGACCCGTAATAACAACACACGGGACGGGACCCGTAATAACAACACACGGGACCCGTAATAACAACACACGGGACGAACCACGGACGAGACCGTAACGACACACGGGACGAGACCCGTAATAACGACACACGGGACGAGACCCGAGAACAACACACGGGGCGAGACCCGTAATAACGACACACGGGAGACCTGTAAACAACACACGGGATGAGACCCGTAATAACGACACACGGGACCCCGTAATAACGACACACGGGACGAGACCCGTAATAACGACACACAGACCCGTAATAACAACACACGGGACGAGACCCGTAATAACGACACACGGGACGAGACCCGTAATAACAACACACGGGACGAGACCCGTAATAACGACACACGGGACGAGACCCGTAATAACAACACACGGGACGAGACCCGTAATAACGACACACGGGACCCGTAATAACGACACACGGGACGAGACCCGTAATAACAACACACGGGGCCCATAGACCACACGGGAACAACAACACACGGGACGAGACCCGTAATAACAACACACGGGGCCGAGACCGTAATAACAACACACGGGACCCGTAATAACAACACACGGGACCCGTAATAACAACACACGGGACCCGCAATAACAACACACGACCCGTAATAACAACACACGGGACGAGACCCGTAATAACAACACACGGGACGAGACCCACGGGATGAATAACAACACACGGGATGAGACCCGTAATAACAACACACGGGATGAGACCCGTAATAACAACACACGGGACGAGACCCGTAATAACAACACACGGGATGAGACCCGTAATAACAACACACGGGACGAGACCCGTAATAACAACACACGGGACGAGACCCGTAATAACAACACACGGGACGAGACCGTAATAACAACACACGGGACGAGACCCGTAATAACGACACACGGGACGAGACCCGTAATAACAACACACGGGACGAGACCCGTAATAACAACACACGGGACGAGACCCGTAATAACACACACGGGACGAGACCCGTAATAACAACACACGGGACGAGACCCAACACACACGGGACCCGATAACAACACACGGGACGAGACCCGTAATAACAACACACGGGACGAGACCCGTAACAACACACGGGACGAGACCCGTAATAACAACACACGGGACGAGACCCGTAATAACAACACACGGGACCCGTACAACACACACGTACCCGTAATAACAACACACGGGACGAGACCCATAATAACAACACACGGGACGAGACCCGTAATAACAACACACGGGACGAGACCCGTAATAACAACACACGGACGATGAGACCGTAACAACACACGGGAAGACCAACACACGGGACGAGACCTGTAATAACAACACACGGGACGAGACCCGTAACAACAACTACACGGGACCCCGTACAACACACGGGATGAGACCCAACCACACACGGGACCCGTCCGTAACGACACACGGATGAGACCCATAATAACACACACGGGATGAGACGACACACGGGATAGACCCGTAATAACGACACACGGGACGAGACCCGTGAGGATAACGACACACGGGACCCGTAATAACGACACACGGGACGAGACCCGTAATAACGACACACGGGACGAGACCCGTAATAACAACACACGGGACGAGACCCGTAATAACGACACACGGGATGAGACCCGTAATAACGACACACGGGAGACCCGTAATAACGACACACGGGACGAGACCCGTAATAACGACACACGGGACCCGTAAGACGGGATGAGACCCGTAATAACAACACACGGGACGAGACCCGTAATAACACACGGGGCGGGACCCGTACAACGGGACAGGACCCGTAATAACAACACACGGGACGAGACCCGTAATAACAACACACGGGACGAGACCCGTAGACCCACACGGGGACAGACCCGTAATACACACACGACGACCCGTAATAACAACACACGGGACGAGACCCGTAATAACAACACACGGGACGGGACCCGTAATAACAACACACGGGACCTAACCACGACACGGGGACGAGACCCGTAACAACAACACACGGGACGAGACCCGTAATAACAACACACGGGACGGGACCCGTAATAACAACACACGGGACGACCCGTAATAACAACACACGGGACGAGACCCGTAATAACAACACACGGGACGAGACCCGTAATAACGGACGGACCTGGATAACAACACAGGAGACCCATAATAACACACACGGGACGAGACCCGTAATAACGACACACGGGACGGATGAGACCCGTAACCCGCAACGACACACGGGACCCGAGACCCGGGATAATAACGACACACGGGACGACCCGTAATAACCACACGGGATAATAACGACACACGGGACGAGACCCGTAATAACGACACGGGACGAGACCCGTAATAACGACACACGGGACGAGACCCGTAATAACAACACACGGGACCCGTAATACACACACGGGACGAGACCCGTAATAACCACACACGGGACGAGACCTGCATAACACGGGGATGAGACCCAACAACACACGGGACGAGACCAGTAATAACAACACACGGGATGAGACCCGTAACAACAACACACGGGACGAGACCCGTAATAACAACACACGGGACGAGACCCGTAATAACAACACACGGGATGAGACCACATGGGACGAGACCTAATAACAACACACGGGACGAGACCCGTAATAACAACACACGGGATGAGACCCGTAACAACAACACACGGGACGAGAACCGTAACAACAACACACGGGACGAGACCCGTAATAACAACACACGGGACGAGACCTGTAATAACAACACACGGGACGGGACCCGTAATAACAACACACGGGACCCGTAATAACAACACACGGGACGA
>NW_024605324.1:0-4464 GCF_018296145.1 Oncorhynchus tshawytscha | reverse complement strand
CTGTCATAATATAATAGAGACAGTAGATCCATATTATTATAGAGACAGTAGATCTAGCTGGTCTGTCATAAAATAATAGAGATAGTAGATCAAGCTGGTCTGTCATAATATAAGAGAGACAGTAGATCTAGCTGGTTTGTAACATCATTAAAAAGACAGAGATCTAGCTGGTCTGTCATATTATAATAGAGACAGTAGATCTTGCTGGTCCTTCATGTTATAATAGAGACAGTAGATCTTGCTGGTCTGTCATATTATAATAGAGACAGTAGATATAGCTGGCATGTCATAAAATAATAGAGATAGTAGATCAAGCTTGTCTATCAAAATATAATAGAGACAGTAGATCTAGCTGGTCTGTCATATTAAATAGAGACAGTAGATCTAGCTGGTCTGTCATAATATAATAGAGACAGTAGATCTTGCTGGTCTTCATATTATAATAGAGACAGTAGATCTTGCTGGTCTGTCATATTATAATAGAGACAGTAGATCTAGCTGGTCTGTCATAATATAATAGAGACAGTAGATCTAGCTGGTCTGTCATAATATAAAAGACAGAGATCAGCTGGTCTGTCATAATATAATAGAGACAGTCTAGCTGGTCTGTCATACTATAATAGAGACAGTAGATCTAGCTGGTCTGTCATATTATAATAGAGACAGTAGATCTAGCTGGTCTGTCATATTATAATAGAGACAGTAGATCTAGCTGGTCTGTCATAAAATAATAGAGATAGTAGATCAAGCTGGTCTGTCATAATATAAGAGAGACAGTAGATCTAGCTGGTTTGTAACATCATTAAAAAGACAGATCTAGCTGGTCTGTCATATTATAATAGAGACAGTAGATCTTGCTGGTCCTTCATGTTATAATAGAGACAGTAGATCTTGCTGGTCTGTCATATTATAATAGAGACAGTAGATATAGCTGGCATGTCATAAAATAATAGAGATAGTAGATCAAGCTGGTCTATCAAAATATAATAGAGACAGTAGATCTAGCTGGTCTGTCATATTAGAATAGAGACAGTAGATCAAGCTGGTCTGTCATAATATAAGAGAGACAGTAGATCTAGCTGGTCTGTCATATTGTAATAAAGACAGTAGATCTAGCTGGTCTGTCATATTATAATAGAGACAGTAGATCTTGCTGGTCTGTCATAATATAATAGAGACAGTAGATCTAGCTGGTCTGTCATAATATAATAGAGACAGTAGATCTAGCTGGTCTGTCATAATATAATAGAGACAGTCGATCTAGCTGGTTTGTAACATTATTAAAAAGACAGTAGATCTAGCTGGTCTGTCATGTTATAATAGAGACAGTAGATCTTGCTGGTCTGTCATAATATAATAGAGACAGTAGATCTAGCTGGTCTGTCATATTATAATAGACACAGTAGATCTAGCTGGTCTGTCAGATTATAATAGAGACAGTAGATCTAGCTGGTCTGTCATATTATAATAGAGACAGTAGTTCAAGCTGGTCTGTCATAATATAATAGAGACAGTAGATCTAGCTGGTCTGTCATATTATAATAGAGACAGTAGATCTAGCTGGTCTGTCATATTATAATAGAGACAGTAGATCTAGCTGGTCTGTCATATTATAATAGAGACAGTAGATCTAGCTGGTCTGTCATATTATAATAGAGACAGTAGATCTAGCTGGTCTGTCATAATATAATAGAGACAGTAGATCTAGCTGGTCTGTCATATTATAATAGAGACAGTAGATCTAGCTGGTCTGTCATAAAATAATAGAGATAGTAGATCAGCTGGTCTGTCAAAATATAATAGAGACAGTAGATCTAGCTGGTCTGTCATATTATAATAGAGACAGTAGATCTAGCTGGTCTGTCATATTATAATAGAGACAGTAGATCTAGCTGGTCTGTCATAATATAATAGAGACAGTAGATCTAGCTGGTTTGTAACATTATTAAAAAGACAGTAGATCTAGCTGGTCTGTCATGTTATAATAGAGACAGTAGATCTTGCTGGTCTGTCATAATATAATAGAGACAGTAGATCTAGCTGGTCTGTCATATTATAATAGAGACAGTAGATCTAGCTGGTCTGTCATAATTATAATAGAGACAGTAGATCTAGCTGGTCTGTCATATTATAATAGAGACAGTAGATCAAGCTGGTCTGTCATAATATATAATAGAGACAGTAGATCTAGCTGGTCTGTCATATTATAATAGAGACAGTAGATCTAGCTGGTCTGTCATATTATAATAGAGACAGTAGATCTAGCTGGTCTGTCATATTATAATAAGACAGTAGATCTAGCTGGTCTGTCATATTATAATAGAGACAGTAGATCTTGCTGGTCTGTCATAATATAATAGAGACAGTAGATCTAGCTGGTCTGTCATATTTTAATAGAGACAGTAGATCTAGCTGGCATGTCATAAAATAATAGAGATAGTAGATCAAGCTGGTCTGTCATAATATAATAGAGACAGTAGATCTAGCTGGTCTGTCATATTATAATAGAGACAGTAGATCTAGCTGGTCTGTCATATTATAATAGAGACAGTAGATCTAGCTGGTCTGTCATAAAATAATAGAGATAGTAGATCAAGCTGGTCTGTCATAATATAAGAGAGACAGTAGATCTAGCTGGTTTGTAACATCATTAAAAAGACAGTAGATCTAGCTGGTCTGTCATATTATAATAGAGACAGTAGATCTTGCTGGTCCTTCATGTTATAATAGAGACAGTAGTTCTTGCTGGTCTGTCATAACATAATAGAGACAGTAGATCTTGCTGGTCTGTCATAATATAATAGAGACAGTAGATCTAGCTGGTCTGTCATATTGTAATAGAGACAGTAGATCTAGCTGGTCTGTCATATTATAATAGAGACAGTAGATCTTGCTGGTCTGTCATAATATAATAGAGACAGTAGATCTAGCTGGTCTGTCATAATATAATAGAGACAGTAGATCTAGCTGGTTTGTAACATTATTAAAAAGACAGTAGATCTAGCTGGTCTGTCATATTATAATAGAGACAGTAGATCTAGCTGGTCTGTCATATTATTATAGAGACAGTAGATCTAGCTGGTCTGTCATAAAATAATAGAGACAGTAGATCTTGCTGGTCTGTCATAATATAATAGAGACAGTAGATCTAGCTGGTCTGTCATATTGTAATAGAGACAGTAGATCTAGCTGGTCTGTCAATATTAAAATAGAGACAGTAGATCTAGCTGGTCTGTCATAATATCATAGAGACAGTAGATCTAGCTGGTCTGTCATAATAAAATAGAGACAGTAGATCTAGCTGGTTTGTAACATTATTAAAAAGACAGTAGATCTAGCTGGTCTGTCATATTATAATAGAGACAGTAGATCTTGCTGGTTTGTCATTATATAACAGAGACAGTAGATCTAGCTGGTCTGTCATATTATAATAGAGACAGTAGATCTAGCTGGTCTGTCATATTATAATAGAGACAGTAGATCAAGCTGGTCTGTCATAATATAATAGAGACAGTAGATCTAGCTGGTCTGTCATATTATAATAGAGACAGTAGATCTAGCTGGTCTGTCATATTATAATAGAGACAGTAGATCTAGCTGGTCTGTCATATTATAATAGAGACAGTAGATCTTGCTGGTCTGTCATATTATAATAGAGACAGTAGATCTTGCTGGTCTGTCATAATATAATAGAGACAGTAGATCTAGCTGGTCTGTCATATTATAATAGAGACAGTAGATCTAGCTGGCATGTCATAAAATAATAGAGATAGTAGATCAAGCTGGTCTGTCAAAATATAATAGAGACAGTAGATCTAGCTGGTCTGTCATATTATAATAGAGACAGTAGATCTAGCTGGTCTGTCATAAAATAATAGAGATAGTAGATCAAGCTGGTCTGTCATAATATAAGAGAGACAGTAGATCTAGCTGGTTTGTAACATCATTAAAAAGACAGTAGATCTAGCTGGTCTGTCATATTATAATAGAGACAGTAGATCTTGCTGGTCCTTCATGTTATAATAGAGACAGTAGATCTTGCTGGTCTGTCATAATATAATAGAGACAGTAGATCTAGCTGGTCTGTCATAATATAATAGAGACAGTAGATCTAGCTGGTTTGTAACATTATTAAAAAGAGACAGTAGATCTAGCTGGTCTGTCATATTATAATAGAGACAGTAGATCTAGCTGGTCTGTCATATTATTATAGAGACAGTAGATCTAGCTGGTCTGTCATAAAATAATAGAGACAGTAGATCTTGCTGGTCTGTCATAATATAATAGAGACAGTAGATCTAGCTGGTCTGTCATATTATAATAGAGACAGTAGATCTAGCTGGTCTGTCAATATTAAAATAGAGACAGTAGATCTAGCTGGTCTGTCATAATATAATAGAGACAGTAGATCTAGCTGGTCTGTCATAATAAAATAGAGACAGTAGATCTAGCTGGTTTGTAACA
>NW_024605323.1:0-4464 GCF_018296145.1 Oncorhynchus tshawytscha | reverse complement strand
CAGTAGATCTAGCTGGTCTGTCATATTATAATAGAGCTGGTCTGTCTTAATATAATAGAGACAGTAGATCTAGCTGGTCTGTCATAATATAATAGAGACAGTAGATCTAGCTGGTCTGTCATATTATAATAGAGACAGTAGATCTAGCTGGTCTGTCATAATATAATAGAGACAGTAGATCTAGCTGGTCTGTCATAATATAATAGAGACAGTAGATCTAGCTGGTCTGTCTAAATATGATAGAGACAGTAGATCTAGCTGGTCTGTCATAATATAATAGAGACAGTAGATCTAGCTGGTCTGTCATATTATAATAGAGACAGTAGATCTAGCTGGTCTGTCATATTATAATAGAGACAGTAGATCTAGCTGGTCTGTCATAATATAATAGAGACAGTAGATCTAGCTGGTCTGTCATATTATAATAGAGACAGTAGATCTAGCTGGTCTGAAATTATATAATAGACACAGTAGATCTAGCTGGTCTGTCATATTATAATAGAGACAGTAGATCTAGCTGGTCTGTCATATTATAATAGAGACAGTAGATCTAGCTGGTCTGTCATATTATAATAGAGACAGTAGATCTAGCTGGTCTGTCATATATAATAGAGACAGTAGATCTAGCTGGTCTGTCATAATATAATAGAGACAGTAGATCTAGCTGGTCTGTCATATTATAATAGAGACAGTAGATCTAGCTGGTCTGTCATAGTATAACATGGACAGTAGATCTAGCTGGTCTGTCATAATACAATGGAGACAGTAGATCTAGCTGGTCTGTCATAATATAATAGAGACAGTAGATCTAGCTGGTCTGTCATAATATAATAGAGACAGTAGATCTAGCTGGTCTGTCATAATATAATAGAGACAGTAGATCTAGCTGGTCTGTCATAATATAATAGAGACAGTAGATCTAGCTGGTCTGTCATAATATAATAGAGACAGTAGATCTAGCTGGTCTGTCATATATAATAGAGACAGTAGATCTAGCTGGTCTGTCATATTATAATAGAGACAGTAGATCTAGCTGGTCTGTCATAATATAATAGAGACAGTAGATCTAGCTGGTCTGTCATAATATAATAGAGACAGTAGATCTAGCTGGTCTGTCATAATATAATAGAGACAGTAGATCTAGCTGGTCTGTCATAATATAATAGAGACAGTAGATCTAGCTGGTCTGTCTTAATATAATAGAGACAGTAGATCTAGCTGGTCTGTAATACTACAATAGAGACAGTAGATCTAGCTGGTCTGTCATATTATAATAGAGACAGTAGATCTAGCTGGTCTGTCATAATATAATAGAGACAGTAGATCTAGCTGGTCTGTCTTAATATAATAGAGACAGTAGATCTAGCTGGTCTGTCATAATATAATAGAGACAGTAGATCTAGCTGGTCTGTCATATTATAATAGAGACAGTAGATCTAGCTGGTCTGTCATATTATAATAGAGACAGTAGATCTCGCTGGTCTGTCTTAATATAATAGAGACAGTAGATCTAGCTGGTCAGTAATACTACAATAGAGACAGTAGATCTAGCTGGTCTGTCATATTATAATAGAGACAGTAGATCTAGCTGGTCTGTCATAGTATATTATGGACAGTAGATCTAGCTGGTCTGTCTTAATATAATAGAGACAGTAGATCTAGCTGGTCTGTCATAATATAATAGAGACAGTAGATCTAGCTGGTCTGTCATATTATAATAGAGACAGTAGATCTAGCTGGTCTGTCATAATATAATAGAGACAGTAGATCTAGCTGGTCTGTCATATTATAATAGAGACAGTAGATCTAGCTGGTCTGTCATATTATAATAGAGACAGTAGATCTAGCTGGTCTGTCATAATATAATAGAGACAGTAGATCTAGCTGGTCTGTCTTAATATAATAGAGACAGTAGATCTAGCTGGTCTGTCATAATATAATAGAGACAGTAGATCTAGCTGGTCTGTCATATTATAATAGAGACAGTAGATCTAGCTGGTCTGTCATAATATAATAGAGACAGTAGATCTAGCTGGTCTGTCATAATATAATAGAGACAGTAGATCTAGCTGGTCTGTCATAATATAATAGAGACAGTAGATCTAGCTGGTCTGTCATAATATAATAGAGACAGTAGATCTAGCTGGTCTGTCATATTATAATAGAGACAGTAGATCTAGCTGGTCTGTCATAATAATAGAGACAGTAGATCTAGCTGGTCTGTCTTAATATAATAGAGACAGTAGATCTAGCTGGTCTGTCATAATATAATAGAGACAGTAGATCTAGCTGGTCTGTCATAATATAATAGAGACAGTAGATCTAGCTGGTCTGTCATAATATAATATAGACAGTAGATCTAGCTGGTCTGTCATAATATAATAGAGACAGTAGATCTAGCTGGTCTGTCATATTATAATAGAGACAGTAGATCTAGCTGGTCTGTCATAATATAATAGAGACAGTAGATCTAGCTGGTCTGTCATAATATAATAGAGACAGTAGATCTAGCTGGTCTGTCATAATATAATAGAGACAGTAGATCTAGCTGGTCTGTCATAATATAATAGAGACAGTAGATCTAGCTGGTCTGTCATAATATAATAGAGACAGTAGATCTAGCTGGTCTGTCTTAATATAATAGAGACAGTAGATCTAGCTGGTCTGTCATAATATAATAGAGACAGTAGATCTAGCTGGTCTGTCATAATATAATAGAGACAGTAGATCTAGCTGGTCTGTCATAATACAATGGAGACAGTAGATCTAGCTGGTCTGTCTAAATATAATAGAGACAGTAGATCTAGCTGGTCTGTCATAATATAATAGAGACAGTAGATCTAGCTGGTCTGTCATATTATAATAGAGACAGTAGATCTAGCTGGTCTGTCATATTATAATAGAGACAGTAGATCTAGCTGGTCTGTCATATATAATAGAGACAGTAGATCTAGCTGGTCTGTCATAATATAATAGAGACAGTAGATCTAGCTGGTCTGTCATAATATAATGGAGACAGTAGATCTACCTGGTCTGTCTCAATACAATGGAGACAGTAGATCTAGCTGGTCTGTCATAATATAATAGAGACAGTAGATCTAGCTGGTCTGTCATATTATAATAGAGACAGTAGATCTAGCTGGTCTGTCATAATATAATAGAGACAGTAGATCTAGCTGGTCTGTCATATTATAATAGAGACAGTAGATCTAGCTGGTCTGTCATATTATAATAGAGACAGTAGATCTAGCTGGTCTGTCATAATATAATAGAGACAGTAGATCTAGCTGGTCTGTCATAATATAATAGAGACAGTAGATCTAGCTGGTCTGTCATAATATAATAGAGACAGTAGATCTAGCTGGTCTGTCATAATATAATAGAGACAGTAGATCTAGCTGGTCTGTCATAATATAATAGAGACAGTAGATCTAGCTGGTCTGTCATTATATAATAGAGACAGTAGATCTAGCTGGTCTGACATATATAATAGAGACAGTAGATCTAGCTGGTCTGTCATAATATAATAGAGACAGTAGATCTAGCTGGTCTGTCATAATATAATAGAGACAGTAGATCTAGATCTAGCTGGTCTGTCATAATATAATAGAGACAGTAGATCTAGCTGGTCTGTCATAATATAATAGAGACAGTAGATCTAGCTGGTCTGTCTTAATATAATAGAGACAGTAGATCTAGCTGGTCTGTCATAATATAATAGAGACAGTAGATCTAGCTGGTCTGTCATAATATAATAGAGACAGTAGATCTAGCTGGTATGTCATAATATAATAGAGACAGTAGATCTAGCTGGTCTGTCATAATATAATAGAGACAGTAGATCTAGCTGGTCTGTCATAATATAATAGAGACAGTAGATCTAGCTGGTCTGTCATAATATAATAGAGACAGTAGATCTAGCTGGTCTGTCATATTATAATAGAGACAGTAGATCTAGCTGGTCTGTCATATTATAATAGAGACAGTAGATCTAGCTGGTCTGTCATATTATAATGGAGACAGTAGATCTAGCTGGTCTGTCATAATATAATAGAGACAGTAGATCTAGCTGGTCTGTCATAATATAATAGAGACAGTAGATCTAGCTGGTCTGTCATATTATAATAGAGACAGTAGATCTAGCTGGTCTGTCATAATATAATAGAGACAGTAGATCTAGCTGGTCTGTCATAATATAATAGAGACAGTAGATCTAGCTGGTCTGTCATATTATAATAGAGACAGTAGATCTAGCTGGTCTGTCATAATATAATAGAGACAGTAGATCTAGCTGGTCTGTCATAATATAATAGAGACAGTAGATATAGCTTGGTCTGTCATATTATAATAGAGACAGTAGATCTAGCTGGTCTGTAACATTATAATAGAGACAGTAGATCTAGCTGGTCTGTCATAATATAATGGAGACAGTAGATCTAGCTGGTCTGTCTTAATATAATAGAG
>NW_024605322.1:0-4463 GCF_018296145.1 Oncorhynchus tshawytscha | reverse complement strand
TTTTATTTGTTTCCCTTTGGAGTGTGTGTATAGTTTTGTGTACTGTGTGATTGTTTTGTGTTAAATATGCAACAAAAATGAAATATTTTTTATTTATATTTATTTCACCTTTTATTTAACCAGGTAGGCCAGTTGAGAACAAGTTCTCATTTACAACTGCGACCTGGCCAACATAAAGCAAAGCAGTGCGACACAACACATAAACAAACGTACAGTCAATAACACAATATAATAATTGATTTAATAAATAAATGACTACCTTGCACTTTGAACTGAAATCTTTGTAATTTGTCAGAATGAGAGGTGAGTGAGGAACTGACCATTGGTGTACAGAAGTAGGATCTTCATTTCAGCCAGTTTGCTACAGCAGGAAAATAATCCTAAAGCAAGAGGAATTTGGAACTATGTGGATTACAATTAAGGACATTTTTTTAGGTGTTAACACATTGACATTACAAGATGGAAATTACAACATTCAGAAGCCTTTTTAAACCTCAAATAAAACTACACATTTTAACATTTCCTGCATTGCTAAAAACTAGATTCAGGTGAAACAGGATATGATCCTACTATGACCGTTATAAATTAAAGGGATAGTTCGATATGTCTCTGCGTCCAGTTCGAAGGAAGTTAGAGTAGTTTTGCAAGCATGTTAGCTGTTCCCATAGACGTCCAGTAATTGAGCTAAAGCTAGTTAGGAACAGACTCAGAGACATACAAATTGTATTCACAAGTTCATCTGCTTCTGGAGAAACACGGATTCATTGCCAAAATCCTAACTAATCCCTTTAAGGACTAATGTAGGATTTAGATAGGAATAAACCTTATGGGAGGGCAAAAGATGACATTTGACTTTCGTTTCACTGAAAACTGCAACAGCCACACCCAGTGGATTGGTACACCTCACCTGTCTCCAATAGTACTAACACGTTGTTCAGACAGGAGCGAGGAGTAACATACGGAGAGGAAATCAAAATCAAATCAAATCAAATCAAATTTTATTTGTCACATACACATGGTTAGCAGATGTTAATGCGAGTGTAGCGAAATGCTTGTGCTTCTAGTTCCGACAATGCAGTAATAACGAACAAGTAATCTAACTAACAATTCCAAAAAAACTACTGTCTTATAACACAGTGTAAGGGGATAAAGAATATGTACATAAGGATATATGAATGAGTGATGGTACAGAGCAGCATAGGCAAGATACAGTAGATGATATCGAGTACAGTATATACATATGAGATAAGTATGTAAACCAAGTGGCATAGTTAAAGTGGCTAGTGATACATGTATTACATAAGGATGCAGTCGATGATATAGAGTACAGTATCAACGTATGCATATGAGATGAATAATGTAGGGTAAGTAACATTATATAAGGTAGCATTGTTTAAAGTGGCTAGTGATATATTTACATCATTTCCCATCAATTCCCATGATTAAAGTGGCTGGAGTAGAGTCAGTGTCATTGACAGTGTGTTGGCAGTAGCCACTCAATGTTAGTGGTGGCTGTTTAACAGTCTGATGGCCTTGAGATAGAAGCTGTTTTTCAGTCTCTCGGTCCCAGCTTTGATGCACCTGTACTGACCTCGCCTTCTGGGTGACAGCGGGGTGAACAGGCAGTGGCTCGGGTGGTTGATGTCCTTGATGATCTTTATGGCCTTCCTGTAGCATCGGGTGGTGTAGGTGTCCTGGAGGGCAGGTAGTTTGCCCCGGTGATGCGTTGTGCAGACCTCACTACCCTCTGGAGAGCCTTACGGTTGAGGGCGGTGCAGTTGCCATACCAGGCGGTGATACAGCCCGCCAGGATGCTCTCGATTGTGCAACTGTAGAAGTTTGTGAGTGCTTTTGGTGACAAGCCGAATTTCTTCAGCCTCCTGAGGTTGAAGAGGCGCTGCTGCGCCTTCCTCACGATGCTGTCTGTGTGAGTGGACCAATTCAGTTTGTCTGTGATGTGTATGCCGAGGAACTTAAAACTTGCTACCCTCTCCACTACTGTTCCATCGAAGTGGATAGGGGGGTGTTCCCTCTGCTGTTTCCTGAAGTCCACAATCATCTCCTTAGTTTTGTTGACGTTGAGTGTGAGGTTATTTTCCTGACACCACACTCCGAGGCCCTCACCTCCTCCCTGTAGGCCGTCTCGTCGTTGTTGGTAATCAAGCCTACCACTGTTGTGTCGTCCGCAAACTTGATGATTGAGTTGGAGGCGTGCATGGCCACGCAGTCGTGGGTGAACAGGGAGTACAGGAGAGGGCTCAGAACGCACCCTTGTGGGGCCCCAGTGTTGAGGATCAGTGGGGAGGAGATGTTGTTGCCTACCCTCACCACCTGGGGGCGGCCCGTCAGGAAGTCCAGTACCCAGTTGCACAGGGCGGGGTCAAGACCCAGGGTCTCGAGCTTGATGACGAGCTTGGAGGGTACTATGGTGTTGAATGCCGAGCTGTAGTCGATGAACAGCATTCTCACATAGGTATTCCTCTTGTCCAGATGGGTTAGGGCAGTGTGCAGTGTGGTTGAGATTGCATCGTCTGTGGACCTATTTGGGCGGTAAGCAAATTGGAGTGGGTCAAGGGTGTCAGGTAGGGTGGAGGTGATGTGGTCCTTGACTAGTCTCTCAAAGCACTTCATGATGACGGATGTGAGTGCTACGGGCGGTAGTCGTTTAGCTCAGTTACCTTAGCTTTCTTGGGAACAGGAACAATGGTGGCCCTCTTGAAGCATGTGGGAACAGCAGACTGGTATAGGGATTGATTGAATATGTCCGTAAACACACCGGCCAGCTGGTCTGCGCATGCTCTGAGGGCGCGGCTGGGGATGCCGTCTGGGCCTGCAGCCTTGCGAGGGTTAACACGTTTAAATGTCTTACTCACTTCGGCTGCAGTGAAGGAGAGACCGCATGTTTCCGTTGCAGGCCGTGTCAGTGGCACTGTATTGTCCTCAAAGCGGGCAAAAGTTATTTAGTCTGCCTGGGAGCAAGACATCCTGGTCCGTGACTGGGCTGGGTTTCTTCCTGTAGTCCGTGATTGACTGTAGACCCTGCCACATGCCTCTTGTGTCTGAGCCGTTGAATTGAGATTCTACTTTGTCTCTGTACTGGCGCTTAGCTTGTTTGATAGCCTTGCGGAGGGAATAGCTGCACTGTTTGTATTCAGTCATGTTACCAGACACCTTGCCCTGATTAAAAGCAGTGGTTCGTGCCTTCAGTTTCACACGAATGCTGCCATCAATCCACGGTTTCTGGTTAGGGAATGTTTTAATCATTGCTATGGGAACGACATCTTCAACGCACGTTCTAATGAACTCGCACACCGTATCAGCGTATTCGTCAATGTTGTTGTCTGACGCAATACGAAACATCTCCCAGTCCACGTGATGGAAGCAGTCTTGGAGTGTGGAGTCAGCTTGGTCGGACCAGCGTTGGACAGACCTCAGCGTGGGAGCTTCTTGTTTTAGTTTCTGTCTGTAGGCAGGGATCAACAAAATGGAGTCGTGGTCAGCTTTTCCGAAAGGGGGCAGGGCAGGGCCTTATATGCGTCGCGGAAGTTAGAGTAACAATGATCCAGGGTCTTTCCACCCCTGGTTGCGCAATCGATATGCTGATAAAATTTAGGGAGTCTTGTTTTCAGATTAGCCTTGTTAAAATCCCCAGCTACAATGAATGCAGCCTCCGGATAAATCGTTTCCAATTTGCAGAGAGTTAAATAAAGTTCGTTCAGAGCCATCGATGTGTCTGCTTGGGGGGGGATATATACGGCTGTGATTATAATCGAAGAGAATTCTCTTGGTAGATAATGCGGTCTACATTTGATTGTGAGGAATTCTAAATCAGGTGAACAGAAGGATTTGAGTTCCTGTATGTTTCTTTCATCACACCATGTCACGTTGGCCATAAGGCATACGCCCCCGCCCGTCTTCTTACCAGAAAGATGTTTGTTTCTGTCGGCGCGATGCGTGGAGAAACCCGCTGGCTGCACCGCTGGATTGCGTCTCTCCAGTGAGCCATGTTTCCGTGAAGCAGAAAGCGTTACAGTCTCTGATGTCCCTCTGGAATGCTACCCTTGCTCGGATTTCATCAACCTTGTTGTCAAGAGACTGGACATTGGCAAGAAGAATGCTAGGGAGTGGTGCACGATGTGCCCGTCTCCGGAGTCTGACCAGAAGACCGCTCGTTTCCCTCTTTTTCTGAGTCGTTTTTTTTGTTGGTCGCTGCATGTGATCCACTCGGTTACACTGGTTGTAAGGCAGAACACAGGATCCGCATCGCGAAAAACATATTCTTGGTCGTACTGATGGTGAGTTGACGCTGATCTTATATTCAGTAGTTCTTCTCGGCTGTATGTAATGAAACCTAAGATGACCTGGGGTACTAATGTAAGAAATAACACGTAAAAAACAAAAAACTGCATAGTTTCCTAGAACGCGAGCGAGGCGGCCATCTCTGTCGGCGCCGGAAGTAAATA
>NW_024605321.1:0-4461 GCF_018296145.1 Oncorhynchus tshawytscha | reverse complement strand
ATAGTATGACAGACCAGCTAGATATACTGTCTCTATTATAAAATGACAGACCAGCTAGATCTACTGTCTCTATTATATTATGACAGACCAGCTAGATCTACTGTCTCTATTATATTATGAGAGACCAGCTAGATCTACTGTCTCTATTATATTATGACAGACCAGCTAGATCTACTGTCTCTATTATATTATGACAGACCAGCTAGATCTACTGTCTCTATTATATTATGACAGACCAGCTAGATCTACTGTCTCTATTATATTATGACAGACCAGCTAGATCTACTGTCTCTATTATATTATAACAGGACCAGCTAGATCTACTGTCTCTATTATATTATGACAGACCAGCTAGATCTACTGTCTCTATTATATTATGACAGACCAGCTAGATCTACTGTCTCTATTATATTATGACAGACCAGCTAGATCTACTGTCTCTATTATATTATGACAGACCAGCTAGATCTACTGTCTCTATTATATTATGACAGACCAGCTAGATCTACTGTCTCTATTATATTATGACAGACCAGCTAGATCTACTGTCTCTATTATATTATATGAGACCAGCTAGATCTACTGTCTCTATTATATTATGACAGACCAGCTAGATCTACTGTCTCTATTATATTATGACAGACCAGCTAGATCTACTGCCTCTGTTATATTATGAAAGACCAGCTAGATCTACTGCCTCTATCATATTATGACAGACGAGCTAGATCTACTGTCTCTATTATAGTATGACAGACCAGCTAGATCTACTGTCTCTAATATATTATTACAGACCAGCTAGATATACTGTCTCTATTATATTATGACAGACCAGCTAGATCTACTGTCTCTATTATATTATGACAGACCAGCTAGATCTACTGTCTCTATTATATTATGACAGACCAGCTAGATCTACTGTCTCTATTATATTATGACAGACCAGCTAGATCTACTGTCTCTATTATATTATGACAGACCAGCTAGATCTACTGTCTCTATTATATTATGACAGACCAGCTAGATCTACTGTCTCTATTATATTATGACAGACCAGCTAGATCTACTGTCTCTATTATATTATGACAGACCAGCTAGATCTACTGTCTCTATTATATTATGACAGACCAGCTAGATCTACTGTCTCTATTATATTATGACAGACCAGCTAGATCTACTGTCTCTATTATATTATGACAGACCAGCTAGATCTACTGTCTCTATTATATTATGACAGACCAGCTAGATCTACTGTCTCTATTATATTATGACAGACCAGCTAGATCTACTGTCTCTATTATATTATGACAGACCAGCTAGATCTACTGTCTCTATTATATTATGACAGACCAGCTAGATCTACTGTCTCTATTATATTATGACAGACCAGCTAGATCTACTGTCTCTATTATATTATGACAGACCAGCTAGATCTACTGTCTCTATATTATGACAGACCAGCTAGATCTACTGTCTCTATTATATTATGACAGACCAGCTAGATCTACTGTCTCTATTATATTATGACAGACCAGCTAGATCTACTGTCTCTATTATATTATGACAGACCAGCTAGATCTACTGTCTCTATTATATTATGACAGACCAGCTAGATCTACTGTCTCTATTATATTATGACAGACCAGCTAGATCTACTGTCTCTATTATATTATGACAGACCAGCTAGATCTACTGTCTCTATTATAATATGACAGAGCAGCTAGATAAACTGTCTCTATTTTATTATGACAGACCAGCTAAATATACTGTCTCTATTATATTATGACAGACCAGCTAGATCTACTGTCTCTATTATAATATGAGAGACCAGCTAGACCTATTGTCTCTGTCTCTATAATGTTATGACATACCAGCTAGATCTACTGTCTCTATTATATAATGACAGACCAGCTAGATCTACTGTCTCTTTTATAGTATGACAGACCAGCTAGATATACTGTCTCTATTATATTATGAGAGACCAGCTAGATATACTGTCTCTATTATATTATGACAGACCAGCTAGATCTACTGTCTCTATTATATTATGACAGACCAGCTAGATCTACTGTCTCTATGTCTCTAGTATATTATGACAGACCAGCTAGATCTACTGTCTCTATTATATTATGACAGACCAGCTAGATCTACTGTCTCTATTATATTATGACAGACCAGCTAGATCTACTGTCTCTATTATATATTATGACAGACCAGCTAGATCTACTGTCTCTATTATATTATGACAGACCAGCTAGATCTACTGTCTCTATTATATTATGACAGACCAGCTAGATCTACTGTCTCTATTATATTATGACAGACCAGCTAGATCTACTGTCTCTATTATATTATGACAGACCAGCTAGATCTACTGTCTCTATTATATTATGACAGACCAGCTAGATCTACTGTCTCTATTATATTATGACAGACCAGCTAGATCTACTGTCTCTATTATAATATGACAGAGCAGCTAGATAAACTGTCTCTATTTTATTATGACAGACCAGCTAAATATACTGTCTCTATTATATTATGACAGACCAGCTAGATCTACTGTCTCTATTATAATATGAGAGACCAGCTAGACCTATTGTCTCTGTCTCTATAATGTTATGACATACCAGCTAGATCTACTGTCTCTATTATATAATGACAGACCAGCTAGATCTACTGTCTCTTTTATAGTATGACAGACCAGCTAGATATACTGTCTCTATTATATTATGAGAGACCAGCTAGATATACTGTCTCTATTATATTATGACAGACCAGCTAGATCTACTGTCTCTATTGTATTATGAGAGACCAGCTAGATCTACTGTATCTATTATATTATGACAGACCAGCTAGATCTACTGTCTCTATTATATTATAACAGACCAGCTAGATCTACTGTCCCTATTATATTATGACAGACCAGCTAGATCTACTGTCTCTATTATAATATGACAGACCAGCTAGATATACTGTCTCTATTATATTATAACAGACCAGCTAGATCTACTGTCTCTGTTATATTATGACAGACCAGCTAGTTCTACTGTCTCTATTATATTATGACAGACCAGCTAGATCTACTGTCTCTATTATAATATGACAGACCAGCTATATATACTGTCTCTATTATATTATGACAGACCAGCTAGATCTACTGTCTCTATGTCTCTATTATATTATGGCAGGCCGGCTAGATCTACTGTCTCTATTATATTATGACAGACCAGCTAGATCTACTGTCTCTATTATAATATGACAGACCAGCTAGATCTACTGTCTCTATTATATTATGACAGACCAGCTAGATCTACTGTCTCTATTATATTATGACAGACCAGCTAGATCTACTGTCTCTATTATATTATGACAGACCAGCTAGATCTACTGTCTCTATTATATTATGACAGACCAGCTAGATCTACTGTCTCTATTATATATGACAGACCAGCTAGATCTACTGTCTCTATTATATTATGACAGACCAGCTAGATCTACTGTCTCTATTATATTATGACAGACCAGCTAGATCTACTGTCTCTATTATATTATGACAGACCAGCTAGATCTACTGTCTCTATTATATCTATTATATTATGACAGACCATCTAGATATACTGTCTCTATTATATTATGACAGACCAGCTAGATCTACTGTTTCTATTGTATTATGACAGACCAGGTAGATCTACTGTCTCTATTATATTATGACAGACCAGCTAGATCTACTGTCTCTATTATATTATGACAGACCAGCTAGATCTACTGTCTCTATTATATTATGACAGACCAGCTAGATCTACTGTCTCTATTATATTATGACAGACCAGCTAGATCTACTGTCTCTATTATATTATGACAGACCAGCTAGATCTACTGTCTCTATTATATTATGACAGACCAGCTAGATCTACTGTCTCTATTATAATATGAGAGACCAGCTAGACCTATTGTCTCTGTCTCTATTATGTTATGACAGACCAGCTAGATCTACTGTCTCTATTATATAATGACAGACCAGCTAGATCTACTGTCTCTATTATATTATGACAGACCAGCTAGATCTACTGTCTCTATTATATTATGACAGACCAGCTAGATCTACTGTCTCTATTATATTATGACAGACCAGCTAGATCTACTGTCTCTATTATATTATGACAGACCAGCTAGATCTACTGTCTCTATTATATTATGACAGACCAGCTAGATCTACTGTCTCTATTATATTATGACAGACCAGCTAGATCTACTGTCTCTATGTCTCTATTATATTATGACAGACCAGCTAGATCTACTGTCTCTATTATATTATGACAGACCAGCTAGATATACTGTCTCTATTATATTATGACAGACCAGCTAGATCTACTGCCTCTATTATATTATAACAGACCAGCTAGATCTACTGTCTCTGTTATATTATGACAGACCAGCTAGTTCTACTGTATAGTATGACAGACC
>NW_024605320.1:0-4461 GCF_018296145.1 Oncorhynchus tshawytscha | reverse complement strand
TATTTATTAAACAAAACGTAAACACGACTAAACACTAAACACGACTAAACACTAAACACGACAAAACAATAAACGTAATGAAAACCGAAAACAGCCTATCTAGTGCAAACTAACAGAGAGTATAAGTAAGACACTAAGGACAATCACCCACGACAAACTCAAAGAATATGGCTGCCTAAATATGGTTCCCAATCAGAGACAACGATAAGCACCTGCCTCTGATTGAGAACCACTCCAGACAGCCATAGACCTTGCTAGACAACCCACTAAGCTACAATCCCAATACCACCACCAAAACCCCAAGACAAACACACCACAATTACAAAAACCCCATGCCACACCCTGGCCTGACCAAATACATAAAGATAAACACAAAATACTTTGACCAGGGCGTGACAGAACCCCCCTAAGGTGCGGACTCCCGAACGCACCTCAAAACAATAGGGAGGGTCCGGGTGGGCGTCTGTCCATGGTGGCGGCTCCGGCGCGGACGTGGACCCCACTCCTTTAATGTCTTAGTCCCCTCTCCCTTCGTCCCTGGATAGTCCACCCTCGCCGCCGACCATGGCCTAGTAGTCCCCACCCAGAATCCCACTGGACTGAGGAGCAGATCGGGACTGAAGGACAGCTCGGGACCGAGGCAGCTCGGGACTGAGGGAAGCTCGGGAGTGAGAGAAAGCTCAGGAGTGAGAGGAAGCTCAGGAGTGAGAGGAAGCTCAGGAGTGAGAGGAAGCTCAGGAGTGAGAGGAAGCTCAGGAGTGAGAGGAAGCTCAGGAGTGAGAGGAAGCTCAGGAGTGAGAGGAAGCTCAGGAGTGAGAGGAAGCTCAGGCAGGTAGATAGATCTACCAGCTCCTGGCTGGCTGGTGGTTTCAGCAGATCCTGGCTGACTGGCAGATCCTGGCTGACTGGCAGATCCTGGCTGACTGGCAGATCTGGAAGAGTCTTGTTGACTGGCAGATCTGGAAGAGTCTGGTTGACTGGCAGATCTGGAAGAGTCTGGTTGACTGGCAGATCTGGAAGAGTCTGGTTGACTGGCAGATCTGGAAGAGTCTGGTTGACTGGCAGATCTGGAAGAGTCTGGTTGACTGGCAGATCTGGAAGAGTCTGGCTGACTGGTAGATCTGGCGGCGCTGGGCAGACTGGCGGCGCTGGGCAGACTGGCGGCGCTGGGCAGACTGGCGGCGCTGGGCAGACTGGCGTTGCTGGGCAGACTGGCGGCGCTGGGCAGACTGGCGGCGCTGGGCATACTGGCGGTGCTGGGCAGACTGGCCGTGCTGGGCAGACTGACGACGCTGGGCAGACTGACGACGCTGGGCAGACTGACGACGCTGGGCAGACTGGCGATGCTGGGCAGACTGGCGATGCTGGGCAGACTGACGGCGCTGGGCAGACTGGCGACGCTGGGCAGACTGGCGATGCTGGGCAGACTGGCGATGCTGGGCAAACTGACGGCGCTGGGCAGACTGGCGACGCTGGGCAGACTAGGGGCACTGGCGGCGCTGGGCAGACTGGCGGCACTAGCTGCTCCATATAGGCTGACAGCTCTGGCGGCTTCTTACAGACTGACCGCTCTGGCGGCTCCGGGCTGACTGGCAGCTCCTTGCAGACTGGCAGCTCCTTACAGACTGGCAGCTCCGTGCAGACTGACAGCTCCGTGCAGACTGACAGCTCCTTGCAGACTGGCAGCTCCATGCAGACTGGCAGCTCCATGCAGACTGGCAGCTCCATGCAGACTGGCTGCTCTATGCAGACTGACAGCTCTGGCTGCTTCATGCAGACTGACATCTCTGGCTGCTCCATGTAGACTGGCTGCTTCATGCAGACTGGCAGCTCGGGCTGCTTCATGTAGACTGACAGCTCTGGCTGCTCCATGCGGACTGACAGCTCTGGCTGCTCCATGTAGACTGACTGCTTCATGCAGACTGGCAGCTCGGGCTGCTTCATGTAGACTGACAGCTCTGGCTGCTCCATGCAGACTGACAGCTCTGACTGTTCCATGCAGACTGACAGCTCTGGCTGCTTCATGCAGACTGGCAGCTCTGGCTGCTCCATGTAGACTGGCTGCTTCATGCAGACTGGCAGCTCGGGCTGCTTCATGCAGACTGACAGCTCTGGCTGCTCCATGCAGACTGGCTGCTTCATGCAGACTGGCAGCTCTGGCTGCTCCATGCAGACTGACAGCTCTGGCTGCTCCATGTAGACTGGCTGCTTCATGCAGACTGGCAGCTCGGGCTGCTTCATGTAGACTGACAGCTCTGGCTGCTCCATGCGGACTGACAGCTCTGGCTGCTCCATGTAGACTGACTGCTTCATGCAGACTGGCAGCTCGGGCTGCTTCATGTAGACTGACAGCTCTGGCTGCTCCATGCAGACTGACAGCTCTGACTGTTCCATGCAGACTGACAGCTCTGGCTGCTTCATGCAGACTGGCAGCTCTGGCTGCTCCATGTAGACTGGCTGCTTCATGCAGACTGGCAGCTCGGGCTGCTTCATGTAGACTGACAGCTCTGGCTGCTCCATGCAGACTGGCTGCTTCATGCAGACTGGCAGCTCTGGCTGCTCCATGCAGACTGACAGCTCTGGCTGCTCCATGTAGACTGGCTGCTTCATGCAGACTGGCAGCTCGGGCTGCTTCATGTAGACTGACAGCTCTGGCTGCTCCATGCGGACTGACAGCTCTGGCTGCTCCATGTAGACTGACTGCTTCATGCAGACTGGCAGCTCGGGCTGCTTCATGTAGACTGACAGCTCTGGCTGCTCCATGCAGACTGACAGCTCTGACTGTTCCATGCAGACTGACAGCTCTGGCTGCTTCATGCAGACTGGCAGCTCTGGCTGCTCCATGTAGACTGGCTGCTTCATGCAGACTGGCAGCTCGGGCTGCTTCATGCAGACTGACAGCTCTGGCTGCTCCATGCAGACTGGCTGCTTCATGCAGACTGGCAGCTCTGGCTGCTCCATGCAGACTGACAGCTCTGGCTGCTCCATGTAGACTGGCTGCTTCATGCAGACTGGCAGCTCGGGCTGCTTCATGTAGACTGACAGCTCTGGCTGCTCCATGCGGACTGACAGCTCTGGCTGCTCCATGTAGACTGACTGCTTCATGCAGACTGGCAGCTCGGGCTGCTTCATGTAGACTGACAGCTCTGGCTGCTCCATGCAGACTGACAGCTCTGACTGTTCCATGCAGACTGACAGCTCTGGCTGCTTCATGCAGACTGGCAGCTCTGGCTGCTCCATGTAGACTGGCAGCTCTGGCTGCGCTGAACAGGCGGGAGACTCCGGCAGCGTAGGAGAGGAGAAAGGCTCTGGCTGCGCTGAACAGGCGGGAGACTCCGGCAGCGTAGGAGAGGAGAAAGGCTCTGGCTGCGCTAAACAGGCGGGAGGCTCCGGCAGCGCTGTAGAGGAGAAAGGCTCTGGCTGCGCTAAACATGCGGGAGGCTCCGGCAGCGCTGGAGATGAGGAAAGCTCTAACAGCGCTAGAGAGGCGAGGCGCACTGTAGGCCTGATGCGTGGTGCTGGTACTGGTGGTACTGGACCGAGGACACGCACAGGAAGCCTGGAGCGGGGAGCTGCTACCGGAGGACTGGAGTGTGGAGGTGGCACAGGATGGGCTAGACCGTGAAGGCGTACTGGAGATCTTGAGAGCAGTGTTGGCACAGGATGTGCAAGGCTAGGGATGTGCACAGGAGGCCTGGTGCGTGAGGCTGGCACCAACTTCACCAGCCGACTAACACGCACCTCAGGACGAGTATGGAGCGCTAACCCAGGTGCCATCAAATCCCCAACACGTTCCGTCGGGCGAATTCCATGCAAAAAGCACCAACACAGCAACTCCCTCATTTCTCTCTCCTCCAATTTCCCCATTAACTCCTTCACAGTCTCTGGTTCTGGTCTCCTCCTTGGCTCCTCACGATAAACAGGGAGAGTTGGCTCAGGTCTGACTCCTGACTCTGCCACACTCTCCCTGAGCCCCCCCCAAGAAATTTTGGGGCTGATTCTCAGGCTTCCATCCGCTACGCCGTGCTGCCTCCTCATATCTGCGCCTCTCAGCTTTCGCCGCCTCCAGTTCTTCCTTGGGGCGGCGATATTCTCCAGGCTGAGCCCAGGGTCCTTTACCGTCCAGTTCTTCCTCCCATGTCCATTTCTCCAGGTGGTGCAGCCTCTCCCACTGCAGCTGCTGCTGCTCCTGCTGCTGCTGCCTCTGTTGCCTCTCCTGTGGTTCCTGCCTGTTAACACGCTGCTTGGTCCGTTGGTGGTGGGTGATTCTGTAACGGTTTTCTAGTGGTGATGAAGGAGAGTCGGACCAAACTGCAGCGTGTCGATTGCGATCCATATTTATTAAACAAAACGTAAACACGACTAAACACTAAACACGACTAAACACTAAACACGACAAAACAATAAACGTAATGAAAACCGAAAACAGCCTATCTAGTGCAAACTAACAGAGAGTATAAG
>NW_024605319.1:0-4460 GCF_018296145.1 Oncorhynchus tshawytscha | reverse complement strand
TGTAACATGTCATTGGGGACTTGATATGGATAATGCTTGGACATGTCCTTTGATTCAAGTGCTCAGAATTGATCTTCCATGACAAACGTTTCAAGTAGGCTCTTCAATAGCAATAATCTGCTCACTTTAGAGGTAAAATGGACAGAACGAGATAGCTGACTGGTTAAGGGTCTGTAAGTAACAGGAGTAGCTGTGATGGCCAAGAGGTTAAGGCGTTGGACTCGAAATCCAATGGGGTCTCCCAGTGCAGGTTCGAACCCTGCTCACAGCGCTATGGCAAACCAGTTCCCCTTTTTGTAACATATCCTAGGTGACATGATGTGGATAATGTGTTTAATGCATGGACTTGTCCTTTGATTCAAGTGCTCAGAATATTTTTTCCTTGACAAACATTTCAAATAGGCTCTTCAGTAGAAAGTCTAGTCTTTACCGAAGTATAATGTACGGAATCAGATAGGCGACTGGTTATGGACTGGTTTTTAACATAGCAAGCTGTGATGGCCGAGTGGTTAAGGCGTTGGACTTGAAATCCAATGGGGTCTCCCCGCGCAGGTTCGAACCCTGCTCACAGCGCTATGGCAAACCAGTTCACCTTTTTAACATATCCTAGGTGACATGATATGGATAATGTGTTTAATGCATGGACTTGTCCTTTGATTCAAGTGCTCAGAATATTTTTCCTTGACAAACATTTCAAATAGGCTCTTCAGTACAAGGTCTAGTCTTTACATAAGTAAAATGTACAGAATCAGATAGCCGCTTTCTCCTCATCAATTTCCTTAGATTCCTACTGCTGTGATGGCTAAGTGGTTTAAGCATTGTAATTGAAGCCCAATGTATTCTCCCTGTACAGTTTTCAACTCTGCTTACTGGGTGATGATAAAGTAGACCTTTAATAATTGTGTCTATCTCCTTTGAATTTAAATTGTCCTTACTTTATGTGACTTGTCCAACGATTGAAGTGCTTAGAAAATTGCTTTTTTTAAAACTTTGCTTGAAAACAAATTCAACTAGGCAGTTGAATTTGGATACTTTTGTCCTTGTGTGAGGTAACTCAGAAAGCTTTGATTGCAGAATGGTTAAATTGTTGGACTCAAAATCCATTGGGGTTGACCAGTGCAGGTTTGAACCCTGCAAGCAGCGCTTTGACAATCCAGTCTTTATTTGTAACATGTCATTGGAGACTTGATAATGTGTGCTTAATGCATGGACTTGTCCTTTGATTCAGGTGGTCAGAATAAAACTCCTTGACAAACAGTTCAAACAGGCTCTTCAGTAGAGGTCTAGTCTTTACAGAAGTAAAATGTACAGAATCAGATAGCCGACTGGTCAAGGACTGTTTTTTAACATAGCGAGCTGTGATTGCCGTGGGTAAATTGCGTTGGACTTGAAATCCAATGGGGTCTCCCCGCACAGGTTTGAACCCTGCTCACAGCGCTTTGACAAACCAGTCTTTATTTGCAACATGTCATTGGAGACTTGATATGGATAATGTGTGCTTAATGCATGGACTTGTCCTTTGATTCAGGTGGTCAGAATAAAACTCCTTGACAAACAGTTCAAACAGGCTCTTCAGTAGAGGTCTAGTCTTTACAGAAGTAAAATGTACAGAATCAGATAGCCGACTGGTCAAGGACTGTTTTTTAACATAGCGAGCTGCGATTGCCGGGGGTAAATTGCGTTGGACTTGAAATCCAATGGGGTTGACCAGTGCAGGTTTGAACCCTGCGAGCAGCGCTTTCATAATCCAGTCTTTATTTGTAACATGTCATTGGGGACTTGATATGGATAATGCTTGGACATGTCCTTTGATTCAAGTGCTCAGAATTGATCTTCCATGACAAACGTTTCAAGTAGGCTCTTCAATAGCAATAATCTGGTCACTTTAGAGGTAAAATGGACAGAACGAGATAGCGGACTGGTTAAGGGTCTGTAAGTAACAGGAGAAGCTGTGATGGCCAACATGTCATTGGAGATATACACAGTGTAAGGGGATAAAGAATATGTACATAAGGATATATGAATGAGTGATGGTACAGAGCAGCATAGGCAAGATACAGTAGATGATATCGAGTACAGTATATACATATGAGATAAGTATGTAAACCAAGTGGCATAGTTAAAGTGGCTAGTGATACATGTATTACATAAGGATGCAGTCGATGATATAGAGTACAGTATCAACGTATGCATATGAGATGAACAATGTAGGGTAAGTAACATTATATAAGGTAGCATTGTTTAAAGTGGCTAGTGATATATTTACATCATTTCCCATCAATTCCCATGATTAAAGTGGCTGGAGTAGAGTCAGTGTCATTGACAGTGTGTTGGCAGTAGCCACTCAATGTTAGTGGTGGCTGTTTAACAGTCTGATGGCCTTGAGATAGAAGCTGTTTTTCAGTCTCTCGGTCCCAGCTTTGATGCACCTGTACTGACCTCGCCTTCTGGATGACAGCGGGGTGAACAGGCAGTGGCTCGGGTGGTTGATGTCCTTGATGATCTTTATGGCCTTCCTGTAGCATCGGGTGGTGTAGGTGTCCTGAGGGCAGGTAGTTTGCCCCCGGTGATGCGTTGCGCAGACCTCACTACCCTCTGGAGAGCCTTACGGTTGAGGGCAGTGCAGTTGCCATACCAGGCGGTGATACAGCCCGCCAGGATGCTCTCGATTGTGCATCTGTAGAAGTTTGTGAGTGCTTTTGGTGACAAGCCGAATTTCTTCAGCCTCCTGAGGTTGAAGAGGCGCTGCTGCGCCTTCCTCACGATGCTGTCTGTGTGAGTGGACCACCCTGCTTTGTCTGTGATGTATGCCGAGGAACTTAAAACTTGCTACCCTCTCCACTACTGTTCCATCGATGTGGATGGGGGGTGTTCCCTCTGCTGTTTCCTGAAGTCCACAATCATCTCCTTAGTTTTGTTGACGTTGAGTGTGAGGTTATTTTCCTGACACCACACTCCGAGGGCCCTCACCTCCTCCCTGTAGGCCGTCTCGTCGTTGTTGGTAATCAAGCCTACCACTGTTGTGTCGTCCGCAAACTTGATGATTGAGTTGGAGGCGTGCATGGCCACGCAGTCGTGGGTGAACAGGGAGTACAGGAGAGGGCTCAGAACGCACCCTTTGTGGGGCCCCAGTGTTGAGGATCAGCGGGGAGAGATGTTGTTGCCTACCCTCACCACCTGCGGGCGGCCGTCAGGAAGTCCAGTACCCAGTTGCACAGGGCGGGGTCGAGACCCAGGGTCTCGAGCTTGATGACGAGCTTGAGGGTACTATGGTGTTGAATGCCGAGCTGTAGTCGATGAACAGCATTCTCACATAGGTATTCCTCTTGTCCAGATGGGTTAGGGCAGTGTGCAGTGTGGTTGAGATTGCATCGTCTGTGGACCTATTTGGGCGGTAAGCAAATTGGAGTGGGTCAAGGGTGTCAGGTAGGGTGGAGGTGATATGGTCCTTGACTAGTCTCTCAAAGCACTTCATGATGACGGATGAGTGCTACGGGGCGGTAGTCGTTTAGCTCAGTTACCTTAGCTTTCTTGGGAACAGGAACAATGGTGGCCCTCTTGAAGCATGTGGGAACAGCAGACTGGTATGGGGATTGATTGAATATGTCCGTAAAACACACCGGCCAGCTGGTCTGCGCATGCTCTGAGGGCGCGGCTGGGGATGCCGTCTGGGCCTGCAGCCTTGCGAGGGTTAACACGTTTAAATGTCTTACTCACTTCGGCTGCAGTGAAGAGAGACCGCATGTTTCCGTTGCAGGCCGTGTCAGTGGCACTGTATTGTCCTCAAAGCGGGCAAAAGTTATTTAGTCTGCCTGGGAGCAAGACATCCCGGGTCCGTGACTGGGCTGGGCTTCTTCCTGTAGTCCGTGATTGACCCAGACTCCTGCCACATACCTCTTTGTGTCTGAGCCGTTGAATTGAGATTCTACTTTGTTCTGTAATTGGCGCTAGCTTGTTTGATAGCCTTGCGGAGGGAATAGCTGCACTGTTTGTATTCAGTCATGTTACCAGACACCTTGCCCTGATTAAAAGCAGTGGTTCGTGCCTTCAGTTTCACACGAATGCTGCCATCAATCCACGGTTTCTGGTTTAGGGAATGTTTTAATCGTTGCTATGGGAACGACATCTTCAACGCACGTTCTAATGAACTCGCACACCGTATCAGCGTATTCGTCAATGTTGTTGTCTGACGCAATACTGAAACATCTCCCAGTCCACGTGATGGAAGCAGTCTTGGAGTGTGGAGTCAGCTTGGTCGGACCAGCGTTGGACAGACCTCAGCGTGGGAGCTTCTTGTTTTAGTTTCTGTCTGTAGGCAGGGATCAACAAAATGGAGTCGTGGTCAGCTTTTCCGAAAGGGGGGCGGGGCAGGGCCTTATATGCGTCGCGGAAGTTAGAGTAACAATGATCCAGGGTCTTTCCACCCCTGGTTGCGCAATCGATATGCTGATAAAATTTAG
>NW_024605318.1:0-4460 GCF_018296145.1 Oncorhynchus tshawytscha | reverse complement strand
TTATATTTCAAGACAGTTTAGAGAAGGTGGTCATAAGAGTTCTTAATATCACTTGCAAATTGTGAGGCATGAGCAGTTGTGAAATGTTTTGCGAGAGGCCCTTCTGAAAGCACATGATATGGTATTTCGTGGCACGGTCTCACACCTTACCTCATCTTGCAGAAGAAGCTCATGGTCCACTATCTGCTGCTCCAGAGTCAAGGCCAGGTCCCGCCCCATGTCACCACGGAACACATGAGCAACTGGCTGGTGTCTCAGGGCAAAAACCCCTTAGGGAGAGGTGAGTACCACGTCAGCACTCACCTTCACTGCCATTTCCTGCCACCAGCAGCACTCCAGGAGGTGTGGGTAAAATAAACAACAGAAAAATCAGAAGCCAGGAAAGTTGAATTGTTCTGTGTTCTATTTGAAGGGTGTGGAAGGAAACCCTGGAGGAGGGAAACGACCTCGCTCGGCTGGTAAGAGAATGAGAGTTAGAGACATACTACAAGTTAGTGAGCTCTTTACTAGCCTTTCAACAACGAGTTAGCACAGCAGAATAGATCTGTTGTGAAATTCACCCCTAACACAGAGGCAGATCCGGCTTTTTCCCTCCTGAATGTGGTGGACATCACCCCTAATACAGAGGCAGATCCGGCTTCTTTCCACCTGAATGTTGTTGACATCACCCCTAATACAGAGGAAGATCCGGCTTCTTCCCACCTGACTGTGGTGGACATCACCACTAACACAGAGGAAGATCCGGCTTCTTCCCACCTGACTGTGGTGGACATCACCCCTAAAACAGAGGCAGATCTGGCTTCTTCCCACCTGAAGGTTGAGGACATCACCCCTAAAACAGAGGCAGATCTGGCTTCTTCCCACCTGGAGGTTGAGGACATCACCACTAACACAGAGGCAGATCTGGCTTCTTCCCACCTGAAGGTTGAGGACATCACCCCTAACACAGAGGCAGATCCGGCTTCTTCCCACCTGGAGGTTGTGGACATCACCACTAACACAGAGGCAGATCCGGGTTCTTCCCACCTGGAGGTTCAAGACATCACCACTAACACAGAGGCAGATCCGGCTTCTTCCCACCTGAATGTTGTGGACATCACCCCTAATACAGAGGCAGAGCCCATCTCTTCCCTCTTGGAGGTTGTGGACGTCACACCTGAAGAAAGGACTCTCACGATGGCCGTCTTCGCCACTCTGCCAGCTGACATCCAAGCAGGTGAGTAACACTTAGAGAGCACTCTGACAGGTGCCGTTTGTCATGACATCTTAGTAGAACCTTTCAACTGGCCAGTGTTTAGAAGCTACGGATTGCATTTGTTTTCATTCTGTTCCTTTTTTTCCCTTTCCAGAGGATGTTGCTGTGGTCACCCCACACGTCACCAAGGACATGACACTGGATGTTCCATGCAGAGCTAGGAAAGGGGCAGTCCGGCGATTATTTTGCAGGCTTTGGAGGGCAGTGTGCTGCTGCGCCTGCCACAAGGAAGAGGAGGAACAATATTAATTATTCATCACACCTGCAGAAAAGGGATTGAACCATAGAGCATTAAATTATTCACATTATAATTGAACTCAATTCTGCTTTGCTTCTGTTTACTACTTAATTTCTTAACTTTTCTATAAACTTTCACTTTGCAAGTGTGGAGTAGGTTGTGTAAATAAGTGGGACACATCCCAATGTTGATGCTTTGAATAATTTACTTTGTACATTTAAAAAAATATGTCTTATTTCACAACAAAAAAATGGAGGGCGCTCAACCAACGTTGTGTTGAGGTGCAACCAAAAATTTGAATCATCATAGAAAAGGAAAAAGCACAACTCTTGCTCACTATAAAAAATGCATTGTTTTATTCAAGTGAGGTTAAAAGATTAACGTTTCGGCCTAGTCTATGATGATATGCAAGTTGTGTTTGCCCTGTAAAAGGGTGACCCAGACTCACCCTGGTTCTTGAGGGTTGAAGACAGTGAAAAATGATCATTAAGTAAATGGGACTTTTCAATTATTGAATAAAAATCTTTAATGAACATGAATTTGAATACAATTGACTTGAGGATTAGAGCAGGCAGGCTGACTGGCTAGCCCTGAAAGCCCTCTGCCTCTACCTCTGTGTGGTTCATCTCAACCAAGAGCTTGTGTGGGTTGTCTTTCTCTCTGTGGGTGTGAATCACTATGACCTCTCCCTCTGCCTGCCATTTGGCTGATTAGAAGCCTTCTGCTCTTTCTTGCTCACATGAACAGGAGGAATGGCCTCTGGTTATCCACGAGGCAACACCTTCTACTCCATATTCTCTGATATGACATCAAACAGACGTTGCTTAGCAACAACAGACATCAAAATTGTGAACCTATCCGAATGAGGAAAGCTAGGGATATTTTACAAGTACGAAAAGACAATGTCCCTCAATCAGACACAATATTTCTCAGGCCTTCCAGTCTTAGATTATTGAAATTGAACAACAATGTCCAAGCTTTTCAAAGCAACAAGACCAATGCCTTATTTAGGGAAATTGCAAACATGTACGAATTAGCTGAGCTAATGAAATTAAACGACCCTATTTGACATCATACAGACTTTGCTATGCAACAGTAGACATCAAAGTTGTGAACCTGTCCGAATGAGGAAAGCTAGTGATATTTAACAAGTAAGAAGAGACCTTTTCCCTCAATCTTGCGATGCAGATTCAGACACAATAATTCTCAGGCCTTGCAGTCTTAGATTATTAAAGTTGAACAACAATGTCCAAGCTTTTCAAAGCAACAAGACCAATGCCTTATTTCGGGAAATTGCAAACATGTCCATATTAGCTGATTTAATGAAATAAAACGACCCTATTTGACATCATACAGACTTTGCTATGCAATAGTAGACATCAAAGTTGTGAACCTGTCCGAATGAGGAAAGCTAGTGATATTTAACAAGTAGGTAGAGACCTTTTCCCTCAATCTTGCGATGCCGAATCAGACACAATATTTCTCAGGGCTTTCAGTCTTAGATTATTAAAGTTGAACAACAATGTCCAAGCTTTTCAAAGCAACAAGACAAATGCCTTATTTTGGGAAATTGCAAACATGTTCAAATTAGCTGAGCTAATGAAATTAAACGACCACGAAGGGACTCGAACCGTCAATCTTCTGATTTGAAGTCAGACACCTTATCCATTAGGCCACGCAGTCTATGTGGTACATCCCTATTTGACATCATACAGACTTTGCTATGCAACAATAGACATCAAAATTGTGAACCTGTCCGAATGAGGAAAGCTAGTGATTTTTAACAAGTACAAAGATACTCTTTCCTTCAATCTTGCGATGCAGATTCAGGCACAATAATTCTCAGGCCTTGCAGTCTTAGATTATTAAAGTTGAACAACAATGTCCAAGCTTTTCAAAGCAACAAGACCAATGCCTTATTTAGGGAAATTGCAAACATGTAAGAATTAGCTGAGCTAATGAAATTAAACGACCCTATTTGACATCAAGAGAGGAACCAGGCTATGTGGGGTGGCCAGTCCTCTTCTGGCTGTGCCGGGTGGAGATTATAACAGAACATGGCCAAGATGTTCAAATGTTCATAAATGACCAGCATGGTCGTATAATAATAAGGCAGAACAGTTGAAACTGGAGCAGCAGCACGGTCAGATGGACTGGGGACAGCAAGGACTCATCATGTCAGGTAGTCCTGGGGCATGGTCCTAGGGCTCAGGTCCTCAGAGAGAGAGAAAAAGAGAGAATTAGAGAGAGCATATGTGGGGTGGCCAGTCCTCTTCTGGCTGTGCCGGTGGAGATTATAACAGAACATGGCCAAGATGTTCAAATGTTCATAAATGACCAGCATGGTCGTATAATAATAAGGCAGAACAGTTGAAACTGGAGCAGCAGCATGGCCAGGTGGACTGGGGACAGCAAGGAGTCATCATGTCAGGTAATCCTGGGGCATGGTCCTAGGGCTCAGGTCCTCCGAGAGAGAGAAAGAAAGAGAGAAGGAGAGAATTAGAGAACGCACACTTAGATTCACACAGGACACCGAATAGGACTGGAGAAGTACTCCAGATATAACAAACTGACCCTAGCCCCCCGACACATAAACTACTGCAGCATAAATACTGGAGGCTGAGACAGACTTTGCTATGCAACAGTAGACATCAAAGTTGTGAACCTGTCCGAATGAGGAAAGCTAGTGATTTTTAACAAGTACAAAGATACTCTTTCCTTCAATCTTGCGATGCAGATTCAGACACAATAATTCTCAGGCCTTGCAGTCTTAGATTATTAAAGTTGAACAACAATGTCCAAGCTTTTCAAAGCAACAAGACCAATGCCTTATTTAGGGAAATTGCAAACATGTAAGAATTAACTGAGCTAATGAAATTAAACGACCCTATTTGACATCATACAGACTTTGCTATGCAACAGTAGACATCAAAGTTGTGAACCTGTCTGAATGCGGAAAGCTAGTGA
>NW_024605317.1:0-4457 GCF_018296145.1 Oncorhynchus tshawytscha | reverse complement strand
ACAGCAACAATTGGACATCCAGAGTGCATCAAACATGATTTAGAGCTTGTTTATGAAAAAGTGTTTATTTCTGTATTTCAAGGTTGCAACTTGCTGAAAACTGTATTTCCAACTTGCTGTCCACAATGTTCATTTCATCTCAAATAGACAGTACAGCAAAAATTGGACATCCAGAGTGCATCAAACATGATTTAGAGCTTGTTTATGAAAAAGTGTTTATTTCTGTATTTCAAGGTTGCAACTTGCTGAAAACAGTCTACAATGTTCATTTCATCTCAAATAGACAGCACAGCAAAAAATTGACATCCAGAGTGCATCAAACATGATTTAGAGCTTGTTTATGGAAAAGTGCTTATTTCTGTATTTCAAGGTTGCAACTTGCTGAAAACTGTCCGCAATGTTCATTTCATCTCAAATAGACAGTACAGCAACAATTGGACATCCAGAGTGCATCAAACATGATTTAGAGCTTGTTTATGAAAAAGTGTTTATTTCTGTATTTCAAGGTTGCAACTTGCTGAAAACTGTCCGCAATGTTCATTTCATCTCAAATAGACAGTACAGCAAAAGTGTTTATTTCTGTATTTCAAGGTGGCACCTTGCTGAAAACAGGCCACAGTGTTCATTTTCATCTCTAATAGACAGCACAGCAAAAAAACATGATTTAGACTGTATTTCCCAACTTGCTGAAAACTGAGTTCATTTTCATCTCAAATAGACATCAAACATCAAACATGATTTAGAGCTTGTTTATGAAAAAGTGTTTATTTCTGTATTTCAAGGTTGCAACTTGCTGAAAACTGTCCGCAATGTTCATTTCATCTCAAATTTCCAGACATCAAACATACAGCAATTTCTGTATTTCATTTGCAACTTGAAAACATTCATTTCAGAGTGCATTGAAACATGATTTAGAGCTTGTTTATGAAAAAGTGTTTATTTCTGTATTTCAAGGTTGCAACTTGCTGAAAACTGTCCGCAATGTTCATTTCATCTCAAATAGACAGTACAGCAAAAATTGGACATCCAGAGTGCATCAAACATGATTTAGAGCTTGTTTATGAAAAAGTGTTTATTTCTGTATTTCAAGGTTGCAACTTGCTGAAAACTGTCCGCAATGTTCATTTCATCTCAAATAGACAGTACAGCAAAAATTGGACATCCAGAGTGCATCAAACATGATTTAGAGCTTGTTTATGAAAAAGTGTTTATTTCTGTATTTCAAGTTCATTGCATCTCAACTTGCTGAAAATCAAACATGTTGTTTATGAAAAGTGTTTATTTCTGTATTTCAATGTTCATTTCATTTCATCTCAAAAATAAAATTGACAGAGTGCATCAAACATGATTTAGAGCTTGTTTAAAAAAGTGTTTATTTCTGTATTTCATTGCAACTTGCTGAAAACTGAGTGTTCATTTCAAACATGATTTCAAACATGATTTAGAGCTTGTTTATGGAAAAGTGTTTATTTCTGTATTTCAAGGTTGCAACTTGCTGAAAACTGTCCGCAATGTTCATTTCATCTCAAATAGACAGTACAGCAACAATTGGACATGAGTGCATCAAACATTTAGAGTGCATCAAACATGATTTAGAGCTTGTTTATGAAAAAGTGTTTATTTCTGTATTTCAAGGTTGCAACTTGCTGAAAACTGTCCAACAAAACTGTTCATTTCATCATCTCAAAAAATAGACAGAGTGCAGCAATGAAAAAGTGTTTATTTCTGTATTTCAAGGTTGCAACTTGCTGAAAACAGTCCACAATGTTCATTTTCATCTCAAATAGACAGCACAGCAAAAATAGACATCCCAGAGTGCATCAAACATGATTTAGAGCTTGTTTATGAAAAAGTGTTTATTTCTGTATTTCAAGGTTGCAACTTGCTGAAAACTGTCCACAAAAAAGTGTTCATTTCATCTCAAATGTTCATTTCATCTCACAGTACAGCAAAAATTGGACATCCAGAGTGCATCAAACATGATTTAGAGCTTGTTTATGAAAAAGTGTTTATTTCTGTATTTCAAGGTTGCAACTTGCTGAAAACTGTCCGCAATGTTCATTTCATCTCAAATAGACAGAGCACAGCAAAAATTGGACATCCAGAGTGCATCAAACATGATTTAGAGCTTGTTTATGGAAAAGTGCTTATTTCTGTATTTCAAGGTTGCAACTTGCTGAAAACTGTCCACAATGTTCATTTCATCTCAAATAGACAACACAGCAAAAAATTGGATATCCAGAGTGCATCAAAAGCATGATTTAGAGCTTGTTTATGAAAAAGTGCTGTATTTCATTTCTGTAAAACTTCCAGGTTGCAACTTGCTGAAAACTGTCCAGAATGTTCATTTCATCTCAAATAGAAAAGTGTTTATTTCATTTCAAGTACAAAACTGCAAATTTCATCTCAAATAGACAGCACAGCAAAAATTGGACATCAGAGTGCATCAAACATGATTTAGAGCTTGTTTATGAAAAAGTGTTTATTTCTGTATTTCAAGGTTGCAACTTGCTGAAAACTGTCCGCAATGTTCCTTTCATCTCAAATAGACAGTACAGCAAAAGTGTTTATTTCTGTATTTCAAGGTGGCACCTTGCTGAAAACAGGCCACAGTGTTCATTTTCATCTCTAATAGACAGCACAGCAAAAAATAGACATCCCAGAGTGCATCAAACATGATTTAGAGCTTGTTTATGAAAAAGTGTTTATTTCTGTATTTCAAGGTTGCAACTTGCTGAAAACTGTCCGCAATGTTCATTTCATCTCAAATAGACAGTACAGCAAAATTGGACATCCAGAGTGCATCAAACATGATTTAGAGCTTGTTTATGAAAAAGTGTTTATTTCTGTATTTCAAGGTTGCAACTTGCTGAAAACTGTCCGCAATGTTCATTTCATCTCAAATAGACAGTACAGCAAAAATTGGACATCCAGAGTGCATCAAACATGATTTAGAGCTTGTTTATGAAAAAGTGTTTATTTCTGTATTTCAAAAAGTGCAACTTGCTGAAAACTTTCAATGTTCATTTCATCTCAAATAGACAGTACAGCAAAAATTGCAAACATGATTTAGAGCTTGTTTATGAAAAGTGTTTATTTCTGTATTTCAAGGTTGCAACTTGCTGAAAACTGTCCGCAATGTTCATTTCATCTCAAATAGACAGTACAGCAAAAATTGGACATCCAGAGTGCATCAAACATGATTTATGAAAAAGTGTTTATTTCTGTATTTCAAGGTTGCAACTTGTTCATTTCATCTCAAATAGACAGTACAGCAAAATTGGACATCCAGAGTGCATCAAACATGATTTAGAGCTTGTTTATGAAAAAGTGTTTATTTCTGTATTTCAAGGTTGCAACTTGCTGAAAACTGTCCGTTCATTTCATTTCATCTCAAATAGACAGTACAGCAAAAAACATGATTTAGAGCTTGTTTATGAAAAAGTGTTTATTTCTGACATCCAGAGTGCATCAAACATGATTTAGATCAAACTGATTTAGTTTTTATGAAAAAGTGTTTATTTCTGTATTTCAAGGTTGCAACTTGCTGAAAACTGTCCGCAATGTTCATTTTCATCTCTAATAGACAGCACAGCAAAAAATAGACATCCCAGAGTGCATCAAACATGATTTAGAGCTTGTTTATGGAAAAGTGTTTATTTCTGTATTTCAATGTTGCAACTTGCTGAAAACTGTCCACAGTGTTCATTTCATCTAGTTTAAGCACTTCTGCAGAATATTTTGACAGTACAGCAAAATACAGAGTGCATCAAACATGGTTTAGAGCTTGTTTATGGAAAAGTGTTTATTTCTGTATTTCAAGGTTGCAACTTGCTGAAAACAGTCTACAATGTTCATTTCATCTCAAATAGACAGCACAGCAAAAATTGGACATTCAGAGTGCATCAAACATGATTTAGAGCTTGTTTATGAAAAAGTGTTTATTTCTGTATTTCAAGGTTGCAACTTGCTGAAAACAGGCCACAGTGTTCATTTCATCTCAAATAGACAGCACAGCAAAAAATAGACATCCCAGAGTGCATCAAACATGATTTAGAGCTTGTTTATGGAAAAGTGCTTATTTCTGTATTTCAATGTTGCAACTTGCTGAAAACCGTCCACAATGTTCATTTCATCTCAAATAGACAGCACAGCAAAAATTGGACATTCAGAGTGCATCAAACATGATTTAGAGCTTGTTTATGGAAAAGTGCTTTATTTCTGTATTTCAAGGTTGCAAAACTGTTCATTTCATCTCAAATAGACAGTACAGCAAAATTGAAAACTCAAACATGATTTAGAGCTTGTTTATGAAAAGTGTTTATTTCTGTATTTCAATGTTCATTTCATTTCATCTCAAATAGACAGTACAGCAACAATTGGACATCCAGAGTGCATCAAACATGATTTAGAGCTTGTTTATGAAAAAGTGTTTATTTCTGTATTTCAAGGTTGCA
>NW_024605316.1:0-4457 GCF_018296145.1 Oncorhynchus tshawytscha | reverse complement strand
TTGGTTGTCATATTGTGAATGAGCGACAGATGAAGTGTGTACACCCTTCGCAAAAAAACAGCAGAGCTCATGCCTTTCATGCAGCCTTAGAATGTATTAAAAATCAAAACATGCAGTTGAAGTCGGAAGTTTACATACACTTAGGTTGGAGTCATTAAAACTCCACAAATTTCTTGTTAAACTATAGTTTTGGCAAGTTGGTTAGGACATCTACTTTGTGCATAACACAAGTAATTTTTCCAACAATTGTTTACAGACAGATAATTTCACTTATAATTCACCGTATCACAATTCCAGAAGTTTACATACACTAAGTTGACTGTGCCTTTAACTTCTTGGATATAGGGGCGCTCTTTTAATTTATGGATAAAAAAACGTGCCCGTTTTAAGCACAATATTTTGTCACGAAAAGATGCTCGACTATGCATATAATTGGCATCTTTGGAAAGAAAACACTCTAAGGTTTCCAAAACTGCAAAGATATTATCTGTGAGTGCCACAGAACTCATGCTACAGGCGAAACCAAGATGAAACTTCAACCAGGAAATGGGCAGAATTTTTGAAGCTCTGTTTCCCATTGTCTCCTTATATGGCTGTGAATGCGCCGGAATGAGCCTGCCCTTTCTATCGTTTCTCCAAGGTGTCTGCAGCATTGTGACGTATTTGTAGGCATATCATTGGAAGATTGGCCATAAGAGACTACATTTACCAGGGTCCGCCCGGTGTCCTTTGTCTAAATTGGTGCGTAATCTACAAGCTGCACGCAGTCATCCAGTGATTGAGAGGAGAGAGGAGGCTTTCAACGAACGATATATCATAAAGAGATATGTGAAAAACACCTTGAGGATTGATTCTAAACAACGTTTACCATGTTTCAGTCGATATTATGGAGTTAATTTGGAAAAAGTTCGGCGTTTTGATGACTGATTTTTCGTTTTTTTTGGTAGCCAAACGTGACGCACCAAACGGAGCAATTTCTCCTAAACAAATAATCTTTCAGGAAAAACTGAGCATTTGCTATCTGAGAGTCTCCTCATTGAAAACATCTGAAGTTCTTCAAAGGTAATGATTTTATTTGAATGATTTTCTGGGTTTTGTGAAAATGTTGCCTGCTGATGCTAACGCTAAATGCTACGCTAGCTGCACTAGCTGTTACACAAATGCTTGTTTTGCTATGGTTGAGAAGCATATTTTGAAAATCTAAGATGACAGTGTTGTTAACAAAAGGCTAAGCTTGAGAGCTAGCATATTAATTTCATTTCATTTGCGATTTTCATGAATAGTTAACGTTGTGTTATGCTAATGAGCTGCGGGGATAATTACACTCCTGGATACAGGTTTTTTCGTAGCTAAACGTGACGCACCAAACGGAGCGATTTCTCCTGAACAAATAATCTTTCAGGAAAAACTGAGCATTTGCTATCTAACTGAGTCTCCTCATTGAAAACATCTAAAGTTCTTCAAAGGTAAATTATTTTATTTGAATGATTTTCTGGTTTTTGTGAAAATGTTGCCTGCTGATGCTAACGCTAAATGCTCCGCTAGCTGCGCTAGCTGTTACACAAATGCTTGTTTTGCTATGGTTGAGAAGCTTATTTTGAAAATCTGAGATGACAGTGTTGTTAACAAAAGGCTAAGCTTGAGAGCTAGCATATTAATTTCATTTCATTTGCGATTTTCATGAATAGTTAACGTTGCGTTATGGTAATGAGCTTTGAGGCTGTATTCACGATCCCGGATCCGGGATGGCTCGACGCAAGAAGTTGTGGAAAATTCCAGAAAATGATGTCATGGCTTTAGAAGCTTCTGATAGGCTAATTGACTTAATTTGAGTCGATTGGAGGTGTACATGTGGATGTATTTCAAGGCCTACATTCAAACTCAGTGCCTCTTTGCTTGACATCATGGGAAAAATAAAAATAAATCAGCCAAGACCTCAGAAAAGACCTCCACAAGTCTGGTTCATCCTTGGGAGCAATTTCCAAATGCCGTAAGGTACCACATTCATCTGTACAAACAATAGTACACAAGTATAAACACCATGGGACCATGCAGCCGTCATACCGCTCAGGAAGGAGACGCGTTCTGTGTCCTAGAGATGAACGAACTTTGGTGTGAAAAGTGCAAATCAATCCCAGAACAACAAAAGTATCTTCAAAAGTATCTATATCCACAGTAAAACGAGTCCTATATCGACATAACCTGAAAGGCCACTCAGCAAGGAAGAAGCCACTGCTCCAAAACTGCCATGAAAAAGCCAGACTACGGTTTGCAACTGCACATGGGAACAAAGACCGTACTTTTTTGGAGAAATGTCCTCTCGTCTGATGAAACAAAACAGAACTGTTTGGCCATAATGACCGTCATTATGTTTGGAGGAAAAAGGAGGAGGCTTGCAAGCCGAAGAACACCATCCCATCCATGAAGCACGGGGTGGCAGCATCATGTTATGGGATGTTTTGCTGCTGGAGGGAATGGTGCACTTCACAAAATAGATGGCATCATGAGGTAGGAAAATTATATGTATATATTGAAGCAACATCTCAAGACATCAGTCAGTCAATCTTGGTTGCAAGTGGGTCTTCCAAATGGACAATGACCCCAAGCATACTTCCAAAGTCGTGGCAAAATGGCTTAAGGACAACAAAGTCAAGGTATTGGAGTGGCCATCACAAAGCCCTGACCTCAATCTAGAATATTTGTGGGCAGAACTGGAAAGTCTGTGTGAGCAAGGAGGCCTACAAACCTGACTCAGTTACACCAGCTCTGTCAGGAGGAATGGGCCAAAATTCACCCAATTTTTTGTGGGAAGCCTGTGGAAGGCTAGCCAAAACGTTTGACCCAAGTTAAACAATTTAAAGGCAATGCTACCAAATACTAATTGAGTGTATGTAAACTTCTGACCCACTGGGAATGTGATGAAAGAAATAAAAGCTGAAATAAATCATTCTCTCTACTATTATTCAGACATTTCATATTCTTAAAATAAAGTGGTGATCCTAATTTACCTAAAACAGGGAATTTTTACTGGGATTAAATGTCAGGAATTGTGAAAAACTGAGTTTAAACGTATTTGGCTAAGGTGTATGTAAACTTCCGACTTCAACTGTAGCCCAACTAATATTATGTAAATAACTCTACATTAAGAATATAGGAGTACCTATTTCTTTGTTAACCACTCAACACAGAATAGCTGCATGAGTGCACTCCCTCATTGTATTCATCTATGTGTTCTAGGCAAATGTCTGCTACATGAACTACTGTTGCCCACAGCCATATGGCATAGGCAGATCAGGGCCTAACATAAGGATAACTCAGGAGTATGCTATTCTGTTAATCTGAAATATACTATTTTTTTCATATCATGTTTCTTTAGACCTGTCTAAAATAAAGAACGGATTGATTGTGATTGTGTAGGCTATATTACATGGCTTTATTAGACTTTTTAAAGGTAGATGTTCCAAAAGGTCTTAATCAGTGGCTTGTAGGCTATGCATGGAAGCCAGTAGATGCTAAATGTGTATGTTAATTAACGGTCAGTTACCGTGAGACGAGCAGTTATTTGCTTGACAATCACCGGCTGCCAAAATTTCATGACCCCCACTGCCCTAGTAATGAAAAATATTTTCTCTAATTTCTGACCATATGAATAATGTATCCCTTCTAGAGGTCGACCGATTAACTCGGGCCGATTTTCAAGTGTTCTTAATAATCGGTAATCGCCTTTTTGGACGCTGATTAAATTGCAATCCACGCAGGCTGGCCACCTGTTTTGCGAGTGCAGCATCAAAAGGACCTTGTGGCTACAAGGAGCCAAGGTAAGTTGCTAGCTAGCATTAAACTTAACTATATAAAAAAAACGATCAATCTTCACATAATCACAAGTTAACTACACATGGTTGATGTAATTACTAGGTTAACTATCTTGTCCTGTGTTGCATATAATCACTGGTGCCTGTTAATTTATCATCGAGTCACAGCCTACTTCAACTTCGCTCAACGGGTGCTGATTTCACAAAAGAGCATCCGTGAAAAAAGCACAATCGTTGCACTAATGTACCTAACCATCAACATCAATACCTTTTCTTAAAATCAATACACATAAATATATTATTTTAAACCTGCTTATTTAGTTAAAAGATTCATGTTAGCAGGCAATATTAACTTGTCGTGAAATTGTGTCACTTCTCTTGCGTTTAGTGCAAGCAGAGTCAGGATATATGCAGCAGCTTGGGCCACCTGGCTCGTTGCGAACTGTGTGAAGACCATTTCTTCCCAACAAAGACCGTAATTCATTTGCCAGAATTTTACGTACTTATGACATACTTTGCACAACCTTCAATGTTAACAGCATTATTTAGATTTACGGTTGCCACCCGTTCGATAAAATACAGAACGCTTCAGTAATACACTGAAAGAAAAAAAACATTTGGTTTTTTAAATGGTAGTTTCCGGAT
>NW_024605315.1:0-4456 GCF_018296145.1 Oncorhynchus tshawytscha | reverse complement strand
GTCTCTGCTATATTATGACAGACCAGGTAGATTTACTGTCTCTATTATATTATGACAGACCAGCTAGATCTACTGTCTCTATTATATTATGACAGACCAGGTAGATATACTGTCTCTATTATATTATGACAGACCAGCTAGATCTACTGTCTCTATTATATTATGACAGACCAGCTAGATCTACTGTCTCTATTATATTACAGACCAGCTAGATCTACTGTCTCTATTATATTATGACAGACCAGCTAGATCTACTGTCTCTATTCTGACAGACCAGCTATCTATATTATGACAGACCAGCTAGATCTACTGTCTCTATTATATGACAGACCAGCTAGATCTACTGTCTCTATTATATTATGACAGACCAGCTAGATCTACTGTCTCTATTATATATTATGACAGACCAGCTAGATCTACTGTCTCTATTATATTATGACAGACCAGCTAGATCTACTGTCTCTATTATATTATGACAGACCAGCTAGATCTACTGTCTCTATTATATTATGACAGACCAGCTAGATCTACTGTCTCTATTATATTATGACAGACCAGCTAGATCTACTGTCTCTATTATATTATGACAGACCAGCTAGATCTACTGTCTCTATGTCTATTATGACAGACCAGCTAGATCTACTGTCTCTATTCTCTATTATGACAGACCAGCTAGATCTACTGTCTCTATTATATTATGACAGACCAGCTAGATCTACTGTCTCTTATATTTTGACAGACCAGCTAGATCTACTGTCTCTGCTATATATTATGACAGACCAGGTAGATATACTGTCTCTATTATATTATGACAGACCAGCTAGATCTACTGTCTCTATTATATTATGACAGACCAGCTAGATCTACTGTCTCTATTATATTTTGACAGACCAGCTAGATCTACTGTCTCTATTATATTTTGACAGACCAGCTAGATCTACTGTCTCTATTATATTATGACAGACCAGCTAGATCTACTGTCTCTATTATATTATGACAGACCAGCTAGATCTACTGTCTCTATTATATTATGACAGACCAGCTAGATCTACCAGTCTCTATTATATTTTGACAGACCAGCTAGATCTACTGTCTCTATTATATTATGACAGACCAGCTAGATCTACTGTCTCTATTATATTTGACAGACCAGCTAGATCTACTGTCTCTATTATATTATGACAGACCAGCTAGATCTACTGTCTCTATTATATTATGACAGACCAGCTAGATCTACTGTCTCTGCTATATCTATGACAGACCAGACCAGATTTACTGTCTCTATTATATTATGACAGACCAGCTAGATCTACTGTCTCTATTATATTATGACAGACCAGGTAGATATACTGTCTCTATTATATTATGACAGACCAGCTAGATCTACTGTCTCTATTATATTATGACAGACCAGCTAGATCTACTGTCTCTATAGATCTACTATTATATTATGACAGACCAGCTAGATCTACTGTCTCTATTATATTATGACAGACCAGCTAGATCTACTGTCTCTATTATATTATGACAGACCAGCTAGATCTACTGTCTCTATTATATATTATGACAGACCAGCTATATCTACTGTCTCTATTATATTATCACAGACCAGCTAGATCTACTGTCTCTATTATATTATGACAGACCAGCTAGATCTACTGTCTCTATTATATTTTGACAGACCAGCTAGATCTACTGTCTCTATTATATTATGACAGACCAGCTAGATCTACTGTCTCTATTATATTATGACAGACCAGCTAGATCTACTGTCTCTATTATGACAGACCAGCTAGATCTACTCTATGTTCTATTATATTATGACAGACCAGCTAGATCTACTGACACTATTGTACTATGACAGACCAGCTAGATCTACTGTCTCTATTATATTTTGACAGACCAGCTAGATCTACTGTCTCTATTATATTTTGACAGACCAGCCTGAGCTACTGTCTCTATTATATTATGACAGACCAACTATATCTACTGTCTCTATAATATTATGACAGACCAGCTAGATCTACTGTCTCTATTATATTATGACAGACCAGCTAGATCTACTGTCTCTATTATATTATGACAGACCAGCTAGATCTACTGTCTCTATTATATTATGACAGACCAGCTAGATCTACTGTCTCTATTATATTATGACAGACCAGCTAGATCTACTGTCTCTATTATATTATGACAGACCAGCTAGATCTACTGTCTCTATTATATTATGACAGACCAGCTAGATCTACTGTCTCTATTATATTATGACAGAGATCTACTGTCTCTAGACAGACCAGCTAGATTACTGTCTCTATTATATTATGACAGACCAGCTAGATCTACTGTCTCTATTATATTATGACAGACCAGAGATCTACTGTCTCTATTATATTATGACAGACCAGCTAGATCTACTGTCTCTATTATATTATGACAGACCAGCTAGATCTACTGTCTCTATTATATATTACAGACCAGCTAGATCTACTGTCTCTATTATATTATGACAGACCAGCTAGATCTACTGTCTCTATTATATTATGACAGACCAGCTAGATCTACTGTCTCTATTATATTATGACAGACCAGCTAGATCTACTGTCTCTATTATATTATGACAGACCAGCTAGATCTACTGTCTCTATTATATTATGACAGACCAGCTAGATCTACTGTCTCTATTATATTATGACAGACCAGCTAGATCTACTGTCTCTATTATATTATGACAGACCAGCTAGATCTACTGTCTCTATATTATGACAGACCAGCTAGATCTACTGTCTCTTCTATTATGACAGACCAGCAGACTAGCTAGATCTAGCTAGATCTACTGTCTCTATTATATTATGACAGACCAGCTAGATCTACTGTCTCTATTATATTATTATATTGACAGACCAGCTAGATCTACTGTCTCTGACATTATGACAGACAGGTAGATTTACTGTCTCTATTATATTATGACAGACCAGCTAGATCTACTGTCTCTATTAGACCAGCTAGATTACTGACAGACAGAGCTAGATCTACTGTCTCTATTATATTATGACAGACCAGCTAGATCTACTGTCTCTATTATATTATGACAGACCAGCTAGATCTACTGTCTCTATTATATTATGACAGACCAGCTAGATCTACTGTCTCTATTATATTATGACAGACCAGCTAGATCTACTGTCTCTATTATATTATGACAGACCAGCTAGATCTACTGTCTCTATTATATTATGACTAGATCTACTGTCTCTATTATATTATGACAGACCAGCTAGATCTACTGTCTCTATTATATTATATTATGACAGACCAGCTAGATCTACTGTCTCTATTATATTATGACAGACCAGCTAGATCTACTGTCTCTATTATATTATGACAGACCAGCTAGATCTACTGTCTCTATTATATTATGACAGACCAGCTAGATCTACTGTCTCTATTATATTATGACAGACCAGCTAGATCTACTGTCTCTATTATATTATCACAGACCAGCTAGATCTACTGTCTCTATTATATTTTGACAGACCAGCTAGATCTACTGTCTCTATTATATTTTGACAGACCAGCTAGATCTACTGTCTCTATTATATTATGACAGACCAGCTAGATCTACTGTCTCTATTATATTATGACAGACCAGCTAGATCTACTGTCTCTATTATATTATGACAGACCAGCTAGATCTACTGTCTCTATTATATTATGACAGACCAGCTAGATCTACTGTCTCTATTCTATTATATTATGACAGACCAGCTAGATCTACTGTCTCTATTATATTATGACAGACCAGCTAGATCTACTGTCTCTATTATATTATGACAGACCAGCTAGATCTACTGTCTCTGTATATATTTGACAGACCAGCTAGATCTACTGTCTCTATTATATTATGACAGACCAGGTAGATATACTGTCTCTATTATATTATGACAGACCAGCTAGATCTACTGTCTCTATTATATTATCACAGACCAGCTAGATCTACTGTCTCTATTATATTTTGACAGACCAGCTAGATCTACTGTCTCTATTATATTTTGACAGACCAGCTAGATCTACTGTCTCGATTCTAATTTGGCAGACCAGCTAGATCTACTGTCTCTGTTATATTATGACAGACGAGCTAGATCTACTGTCTCTATTATATTATCACAGACCAGCTAGATCTACTGTCTCTATTATATTTTGACAGACCAGCTAGATCTACTGTCTCTATTATATTTTGACAGACCAGCTAGATCTACTGTCTCTATTATATTATGACAGACCAGCTAGATCTACTGTCTCTATTATATTATGACAGACCAGCTAGATCTACTGTCTCTATTATATTATGACAGACCAGCTAGATCTACCGTCTCTATTATATTTTGACAGACCAGCTAGATCTACTGTCTCTATTATATTATGACAGACCAGCTAGATCTACTGTCTCGATTCTAAT